>NC_083231.1:119917854-120018352 GCF_032191835.1 Heteronotia binoei
GACTGACTGACTGGATCTTCTTGCAGTCCAAGGGACTCTCAAGGTTCTTCTCCAGCACCACAGTTTGAAAGCATCTATTTTTCTGCGCTCGGCCTTCCTCATGGTCCAGCTCACACAACCATACATTACTACTGAGAATACCTTTGCTTTGACTATACGGACTTTTGTTGGCAGGGTGATGTCTCTGCTTTTTACTATACTGTCCAGGTTTGCCATAGCTGTCCTCCCAAGGAAACGTCTTTTAATTTCGTGGCTACAGTCGCCATCTGCAGTGATCTTGGATCCCAGAAATGTGAAGTCTGTCACTACTTCCATGTCTTCCCCTTCTATTTATTCTATTTAAAATTTATAGGTAGAAAAAAAAATGGTAAAGCTCTACACAGCAATGCAAACACACACACACACACACACAAATTGGATCAGCAGTCGATCCTTTTCCAGAATTGCTGTTTCCAATCCGGACTGGCATTTCGTAAAGGCTTCCCTACATTCCCCAAGCCCTTTTCAAATAATTGGGAGAAAAAGGTAGGGGGGTCATTTTTAATCTGTTTTGCTTTGTACCGATCTCTTTTCAATTAACAATTTGATGCTGCTGATTGTGCAGCGTAAATTTTTAAAACGGTTCTAACTCGCCCTAAGCGACAGGGATGGGACAAAAATTAAAATTAATGAATTAAACACATTTTCTTTAAAAAAAAATCATCTATTCAAGATGCTGAAGGGAAAAACGGGGGCTGCAAAGTTCTCCAGTTTGCGAGAGAAGAGACGTGGCGCTGTGGATTGGGTCTATTGAGTGAAATCTGGATCCCCTGGGTTTGAAGATGGGGGGAGGATGGGGGGGGGGAAAGGCGTGCCAGCTGCTTTGGGTGGGAGTGTCAATGGGGAAGCAGTTTAGGCTTGCCAACTCAGTTTGGAAAATTCCTGGAGATTTTGTGGGTGGGGTCTAGGGAGGGTGAGATTTAGGAAGGGGATGGCCATAGTAAGGTATAATGGCATGAAACAGACCTTCCTTCCTTCCTTCCTTCCTTCCTTCCTTCCTTCCTTCCTTCCTTCCTTCCTTCCTTCCTTCCTTCCTTCCTTCCTTCCTTCCTTCCTTCCTTCCAATATATATATAAAATTTTTTTGCCACTGTGTGACACAGAGTGTTGGACTGGATGGGCCATTGGCCTGATCTAACATGGCTTCTCTTATGTTCCTTCCTTCCTTCCTTCCTTCCTTCCTTCCTTCCTTCCTTCCTTCCTTCCTTCCTTCCTTCCTTCCTTCCTTCCTTCCTTCCTTCCTTCCTTCCAATATATATATAAAATTTTTTTGCCACTGTGTGACACAGAGTGTTGGACTGGATGGGCCATTGGCCTGATCTAACATGGCTTCTCTTATGTTCCTTCCTTCCTTCCTTCCTTCCTTCCTTCCTTCCTTCCTTCCTTCCTTCCTTCCTTCCTTCCTTCCTTCCTTCCTTCCTTCCTTCCTTCCTTCCTTCCATTTAGTTTAATTTAATTTTCCAGTTTATACCCCGCCCCATCCCACAAACGGGCTCAGGGCAGCTTACAACATTAAAACGACATTAAAATGAATCCATTCAAGAACATCATACCCACAGATATGTTGATCAAATTCGAGAGCAGTAATCAGTACAACAAACCACACAGCATTGTGTAGTTCCTTCCTCCCTCCCACCTATATCCACGTTGAGCTTGTCCAGCATCAGCTGAAGAGCTGAATAATAAATATGATTGGTTTCAAATGCAACAAATAAAGCGATTGGTGGAGAATGACATTAAAATTGAAGGAATAAGAAAAGAGCAAACAGAAATGGAAAAAGTTCTGCTTGGAGACAATGAAAAATTGATTTCAAAATTATATAAATTACTTTTAAAATGGTCTCCGGAAGATGAAGTAGTGAAATCTCAAATTATTAAGTGGGCAATTAATGTAAATAAAGAAATACAGATGGAAACTTGGGAATATTTGTGGAAGAACTCTATGAAGCTTTCGATGTGTCATAGTATTAAAGAGAACTGTTTTAAAATGATGTATAGATAGTATGTGACTCCTAAGAAATTGGCAAAGATGAATAAGATGTCAGACAGATGCTGGAAATGTAAAAAACATAAAGGTTCTTTCTACCATATGTGGTGGACTTGTGAAAGAACAAAAAAGTATTGGCAGATGATTCAACAAGAATTTTTTAGGATCTTGGGATATGAATTTAAGGAAGTTGCAGAGACTTTTCTGTTGGGATTACAAATGGAAAAATTTCCAAAAGAAGATAGAACTATAATTTGGTACTTGCTTTCAGCTGCTAGGACATTATATGTGCAGTTGTGGAAGCAAGAAAAAATACCAGAGAAATGGGATTGGATTGTAAAAGTTATGACATGGAGTGAAATGGACAAATTAACAAGAATTTTAAGAGACTATGATTTAGAAGTTTTTAAGATGGAGTGGGAAAAGTTCAGAAGATATGTAGAAAAAGAGTGGAAAATAAAAGGACATTGGACAATTTTTGATAATGATTAAGTCTTAGAAAAAAAGAATATTAATTTTTGTCTTTATTAATTAAGGGTACCTTTAAACACTTGTATTTACTTAAAGTACTACTGTTTAAAGGTACCCTTAACTAACACTAACACCGGCAGGGGTCAAGTAACGGGGGGGAAGGGTGGGTAGAAAGTAATATATGGGACAGATAAAAGAAGTTGATGCAAGAAATATAATTTGTTACCATATGTTACCAAATAAAATTGTTTTAACCAAAAACATGAAGGACTTCCTGACCGTTAGAGCGATTCCTCAGTGGATCAGGCTTCCTCGGGAGGTGGTGGTGGGCTCTCCTTCCTTGGAGGTTTTGAAACTGAGGCTAGGTGGCCATCTGACAGCGATGAAGATCCTGTGAATTTAGGTGGAGGAGTTTGTGTGTTTCCTGCATTGTGCAGGGGGTTGGACTAGATGACCCTGGAGGTACCTTCCAACTCTAGGATTCTATGATTGGATATTGCAGTGGAATCAGGGGTTTTTTTGTTGCAGGAACCCCTTTGCATATTAGGCCACACACCCCTGATGTAGCCAATCCACCAAGAGTTTACAGGGCTCTTAGTGCAGGGCTTACTGTAAGCTCCAGGAGGATTGGCTCCATCAGGGAATGTGGCCTAATATGCAAAGGAGGTCCTGCTGGAATTCCTTACAGGGCTCTTCGTACAGGGCCTGCTGTAAGCTCCAGGAGGATTGGCTACCTCAGGGGTGTGTGGCCTAATATGCAAACGAGGTCCTGCTAGAATTCCTTACAGGGCTCTTCGTACAGGGCCTGCTGTAAGCTCCAGGAGGATTGGCTACATCAGGGGGTGTGGCCTAATATGCAAAGGAGGTCCTGCTAGAATTCCTTACAGGGCTCTTCGTACAGGGCCTGCTGTAAGCTCCAGGAGGATTGGCTACATCAGGGGGTGTGGCCTAATATGCAAAGGAGGCCCTGCTAGAATTCCTTACAGGGCTCTTCGTACAGGGCCTGCTGTAAGCTCCAGGAGGACTGGCTACATCAGGGGGTGTGGCCTAATATGCAAAGGAGGTCCTGCTAGAATTCCTTACAGGGCTCTTCGTACAGGGCCTACTGAGAGCTCCAGGAGGATTGGCTACATCAGGGGGTGTGGCCTAATATGCAAAGGAGGCCCTGCTAGAATTCCTTACAGGGCTCTTCGTACAGGGCCTACTGAGAGCTCCAGGAGGATTGGCTACATCAGGGGGTGTGGCCTAATATGCCAAGGAGTTCCTGCTACAAAAAAAGCCCACGTGGAATACACTAAGCGGGGCATGAAAAGGACGAAGGACTGGACACATAGCATGGTGCCGTAACGTTTTAACTAAACCCTTTACATGAATGTTGCAGAAAGCAAATAAAACCATTATTTTAAACCAATATTGGCTTGGACCCAGCAATGCATGAAGGGAAAGGAAAAATACGCTCAGTGCAGCTTGGCTTGCAGATAGGAGAGCACCAGGGGCACTGCAGCACTGCAGGATTCCCACCTCCAAGAGGGAAATTTCTGGGGATTTAGAGGGTGGAGCTAGGGGAGGGGCCTATAGGGGAGGATATTAGAGCACTGGAGAAAGTCCAGAAAAGGGCAGCTCGAATGATTAAAGGGCTGGAACACCTTCCCTATGAAGAAAGGTTGAAACGCTTGGGACTCTTTAGCTTGGAGAAACGTCGACTGCGGGGTGACATGAGAGAGGTTTACAAGATAATGCATGGGATGGAGAAAGTAGAGAAAGAAGTACTTTTCTCCTTTTCTCACAGTACAAGAACTCGTGGGCATTCGATGAAATTGCTGAGCAGACAGGTTAAAACGGATAAAAGGAAGTACTTCTTCACCCAAAGGGTGATTAACTCGTGGAATTCACTGCCACAGGAGGTGGTGGCGGCCACAAGCATAGCCACCTTCAAGAGGGGTTTAGATAAAAATATGGAGCAGAGGTCCATCAGTGGCTATTAGCCACAGTGTGTGTGTGTGTGTGTGTATACACACACACACACACACACACATATATGTTGGACTAGATGGGCCACTGGCCTGATCTAACATGGCTTCTCTTATGTTCTTATTGTCACTCCAGCAGGGTTCCAGAGCTCCCGGGTTCGATGGAAAGGGCCTCTTGCTAAGAACGAAAGATCTTTCCGGTAACACAAAATCAGGACGGACGGACTTGGAATTCCATGTACTACTGGAAGGATGGCGTTCTTTGCCTCTTTCATTTCTCCCCCTTCTCTAATTGCTCTGAGAATTCTGCTCCGTAATTCTGATAATCTTGTTCTTCGGGTTGCCAGTCCCCAGGTGGGGGAAGGGGATTAGCAATCCCCAGTTTGGAGACCTCCCCCCACTTCAGAGTCACCAGAAAGCAGGGGGGTGGGGGAGGGAAATGTCTGTTGGGGGACTCCATTATTTCCTCTGGAGACTGATTCCCATAGGGTATAATGGAAAATTGATCCACAGGTGGCTGGGGCTCTGGAGGGGGCCTGTTTTTTGAGGTACAAGCACCAAATTCGCAGCATAGCATCCAACGCCTCTCCCTAAAATACCCTTCAGGTTTCAAAAGGATTGGACCAGGGAGTCTAATTCTATGAGCCCCCAAAGAAGGTGCCTCTTTCCCTCATTATTTCCAATGGAGGGAAGGCATTTAAAAGGTGCCACTTTGGTGTAGTGGTTAAGTGTGCGGACTCTTATCTGGGAGAACCGGGTTTGATTCCCCACTCCTCCACTTGCACCTACTGGCATGGCCTTGGGCCAGCCACAGTTCTGGCAGAGGTTGTCCTTGAAAGGGCAGCTGCTGTGAGAGCCCTCTCCAGCCCCACCCACCTCACAGGGTGTCTGTTGTGGGGGGAGAAGATATAGGAGATTGTAAGCCGCTCTGAGACTCTTAGGAGTGGAGGGTGGGATATAAATCCAATATCTTCTTCTTATCTTCTTTAAATGTGATGGCCAGAACTCCCGTTGGAGTTCAATTATGCTTGTCACACCCTTGCTCCTGGCTCCACCCCCAACGCCTCCTGGCTCCACCCCCAAAGTCTCCTGGCTCCACCCCCAAAGCCCCCAGATATTTCTTGAATTGGACTCGGCAACCCTATTTGTTCTGCATGAACAACACACTGAAAATTGCCCCCCCCCCAACCGCAGCCCGTGGAAAAACTGACTTCCACAAAACCGGTCCCTGGCAATGTTCTCTCTAAGCTGCAGAGTCTTCTGAGCAAAAACTCTACTTTGTGAGCTACTGGCATTAAAGTTGTGAGCTGCTGCATACATTATTGTGCTGTGGGGTCATCCTTCCTGAGCGAAGACAAAAATGTGGCTCAGTGGTAGAGCATCTGCTTGGTAAGCAGAAGGTCTCAGGTTCAATCCCCGGCATCTCCAAAAAAGGGTCCAGGCAAGTAGGTGTGAAAAACCTCAGCTTGAGACCCTGGAGAGCTGCTGCCAGTCTGAGAAGACAATACTGACTTTGATGGACCCAGAGTCTGATTCAGTATAAGGCAGCTTCACATGTTCACATGTTCAATGTGTGAGCTGGAGGCTAAAAACCGGTGAGCTAGCTCACGCTAACTCAGCTTAGGGGGAACACTGGTCCCTGGTGCCAAAAAGGTTGGGGACCACTGCGCCAAAGCAATGCAGGAAGACTGAGAAAGAGGACGATGGAGCTAGCTTGAGAAATGGCCAACCTGAGGGCTATCAGCAGCTAATTCTGGTCCAATGCTCCCCACTCCCCTCCGCTGTGTAAATACCGAAAATTACGTTTGCAATCTCATTAACGTCTGTTTGCAGGCAGGGGGAGATGAATCATCGGATGCAAACGGAAGAGAGACGTTTTCATCAGGCCAACTTCCACAACAGCGCTTGAGCATTTTATTAGCAAGGAATTAACCCATTAATTCCATCGATTTCTATTAATACCATACACGTCTCCGGGGCCTCGTGCCCAAAGGAAACGTTAACGCTTTACCGCTTATATACAGGAAAAAAACTGTTTAGAGCCAGAAGCTGCCTGGGGAATGGATTGTGGGTTTGTGTCAGTTAACAAAGCTGTTCCTAAGGCCTGGTAGAGAAAAGAAGAAGAAAAAGAAGAAGAAGAAGAACTGGATTTATAACCCTGCCCTCCGCTCTGAGTCTCATAGCAGCCTACAATCTTCTTTACCTTCCTCCCCCACAACAGACACCCTGTGAGGTGGGGGGAGGGGCTGAGAGAGCTCTCACAGCAGCTGCCCTTTCAAGGACAACTCCTGCGAGAGCTATGGCTGCCCCAAGGCCATTCCAGCAGCTTGCAAGTGGAGGAGTGGGGAATCAAACCCCGTTCTCCCAGATAAGAGCTCTGGCTGACCCAAGGCCATTCCAGCAGGTGCAAGTGGAAGAGTGGGGAATCCAACCTGGTTCTCCCAGATAAGAGAGCTATGGCTGACCCAAGGCCATTCCAGCAGGTGCAAGTGGAGGAGTGGGGAATCAAACCTGGTTCTCCCAGATAAGAGAGCCATGGCTGACTCAAGGCCATTCCAGCAGGTGCAAGTGGAGGAGTGGGGAATCAAACCCCGTTCTCCCAGATAAGAGAGCTCTGGCTGACCCAAGGCCATGCCAGCAGGTGCAAGTGGAGGAGTGGGGAATCAAACCCAGTTCTTCCAGATAAGAGAGCTCTGGCTGACCCAAGGCCATTCCAGCAGCTGCAAGTGGAGGAGTGGGGAATCAAACCCGGTTCTCCCAGATAAGAGAGCCATGGCTGACTCAAGGTCATTCCAGCAGGTGCAAGTGGAGGAGTGGGGGACTCAAACCCCGTTCTCCCAGATAAGAGAGCTCTGGCTGACCCAAGACCATGCCAGCAGGTGCAAGTGGAGGAGTGGGGAATCAAACCCGGCTCTCCCAGATAAGAGAGCTCTGGCTGACCCAAGGCCATGCCAGCAGGTGCAAGTGGAGGAGTGGGGAATCAAACCTGGTTCTCCCAGATAAGAGAGATATGGCTGACCCAAGGCCATGCCAGCAGGTGCAAGTGGAGGAGTGGGGAATCAAACCTGGTTCTTCCAGATAAGAGAGCTCTGGCTGACCCAAGGCCATTCCAGCAGCTGCAAGTGGAGGAGTGGGGAATCCAACCCGGTTCTCCCAGATAAGAGAGCCATGGCTGACTCAAGGCCATTACAGCAGCTGCAAGTGGAGGAGTGGGGAATCAAACCCGGTTCTCCCAGATAAGAGAGCCATGGCTGACTCAAGGCCATTCCAGCAGCTGCAAGTGGAGGAGTGGGGAATCCAACCCGGTTCTCCCAGATAAGAGAGCCATGGCTGACTCAAGGCCATTCCAGCAGCTGCAAGTGGAGGAGTGGGGAATCCAACCCGGTTCTCCCAGATAAGAGAGCCATGGCTGACCCAAGGCCATTCCAGCAGGTGCAAGTGGAAGAGTGGGGAATCCAACCTGGTTCTCCCAGATAAGAGAGCTATGGCTGACTCAAGGCCATTCCAGCAGCTGCAAGTGGAGGAGTGGGGAATCAAACCCCGTTCTCCCAGATAAGAGTCCACGCACATATGATCATATGAAGCTGCCTTATACTGCATCAGACCCTCAGTCCATCAGTGTCAGTCTTGTCTACTCAGACTGGCAGCAGCTCTCCAGGTTCTCAAGCTGAGGTTTTTCATTCCTATTTTTGCTTGGACCCTTTCTAGTTGGAGTTGCTGGGGATTGAACCTGGGACCTTCTGCTTACCAAGCAGATGCTCTACCACTGAGCCACAGTCCCACCCACATTTACTACACCAAACCGGCTCTCAGTGGAAAGAGTCTTGCAGGATCAAGACTGAGAATTCCTCAAGCACTTTGTCCTCTTTCTAGGAGAAGTCCACCGGATGTTTCTAAAGACTGCAAGCAGGGAATGAAGGCAACTGCTGCTCACTGGATTGTCTCCAGACCGTGTTTGGAAACACTGCCTCTGAAAATGGGCTTTCCATCTTCCTCTTTGGATTGTCCCCAACCAGGGCTATTCATTGATAGACGGCCTCTGAAAATGAGGTTTCTGTTTTGCCTGTTGGCTTATCCTTAGCCAGTGGTGTTTGGAGACAAACTACTGATCCATGGTGGCCTCGGGGCTTTTTTTCTGTAGCAGGAACTCCTTTGCCTATTAGGCCACACACCCCTGATGTTATAGAGCTGTACTGGCTACCTGTTGTGTTCCGAGTTCGCTTCAAGGTGTTGGTATCGACCTTTAAAGCCCTTTATGGTCAGGGACCTGCCTATCTACGGGACCGCCTTTCTCCACATATCCCCCAGAGAGCACTGCGTTCAGGGGCAAAAAACTTACTGTCCGCCCCCGGACCAAAAGAAGCCAGGTTATGTGTGACAAGATCTAGGGCTTTTTCGGTGGCAGCACCAGAACTTTGGAATACCCTTCCGGAAACCATAAGGGCCCTGCGGGATCTGCCTGCGTTCCGCAGGGCCTGTAAGACCGAATTGTTCAAGCAGGCCTTCGATGCTTGACGGAAGGAGGGCCGCCACTGGGACATCACATAGAATGCCGGTGATCACTGTTCGGAAATTCAATGCCGCCTATACTGTACTGATGCAGCACCACAGAATGGTTTTAAAAATTGAAATATGTTTTAAAAATTGAAATATGTAAATTATGGGTTTATATGTTTTATTGGTTTAATTGTATTGATATGATGTGGGCCGCCCTGAGTCCGCTTGCGGAGAGGGTGGGATATAAGTTGAACATAATAAATAAATAAATAAACAAACAAATAAACAAACAAACACATAAATAAATAAGGGTTGCCAATCCCCAGGTGGGGGCAGGGGATCCCTCGGTTTGGGGACCCCTCCCCAGCTTCAGGGACGTCAGAAAGCGGGGGGGAGGGGAGGGAAATGTCTGCTGGGAACTCTGTTATTCCCTGTGGAGATTTATTCCCATAGAAAATCATGGAGAATTGATCTGCCTCTTTGTAGTTTCCGAGATCTGATGAGATCGGGCTAGCCCGGGCCATTCAGGTCAAGGCAAAGGACAAACAGAGGTGGTTTTGCCATTGCCTGCCTCTGCGTAGCAACCCTGGACTTCCTTGGGCGTCTCCCATCCAAGTACTGACCAGGGATGACCCTACTTAGCTTCCAAGATCTGATGAAACTGGGCTAGCTTGGGCCATCCCGGTCAAGGCAAGAGATGTTCAGAGGTGGCTTGCCATTGCCTGCCTCTGCGTAGCAACCTTGGTTTTCCTTGGCGGCCTCCCATCCAAGCGCTACCCAGAAGCCAGAGCTGACCCTGCTTAGCGTCTGAGATCTGATGAGACTGGGCTAGCCTGGACCATCCAGGTCAGAACCTGCCTACTTTGGTGGTGGAAAGTGCAATAAAATCACAGCTCAGTGATTCCGTAGGGTTTTCAAGGCAAGGGGCATTCAGAGGTGGTTTGCCACTGCCTGCCTCTGCATAGCAACCTTGGACTTCCGTGGTGGTCTCCCATCCAAGTATTGACCAGGGCCGACCCTGCTTGGTTCCCAAGATCTGATGAGATCTGGCTACCCTGGGCCATCCAGGTCAAGGCAAGAGAGGTTCAGAGGTGGCTCGCCCCTGCCTGCCTCTGCATAGCAACCCTGGACTTCCTTGGGGGTCTCCCATCCACGTACTGACCAGGGAGGACCCTGCTTAGCTTCTAAGATCTCATGAGATCAGGCTACCTTGGGCCATCCAGTTTCCTAGGCAAGAGACATTCAGATGCGGCTTGCCCTTGCCTACCTCTGCATAGCAACCTTGGACTTCCTTGGTGGTCTCCCATCCAAGTATTGACCAGGGCCGACCCTGCTTGGTTCCCAAGATCCGATGAGATAAGGCTACCCTGTGCCATCCAGGTCAAGGCAAGAGATGTTCAGAGGTGTTTTGCTCCTACCTGCCTCTACATAGCAACCTTGGACTTGCTTGGTGGTCTCCCATCCCAGTATTGACCAGAGCTGATCCTGCTTAGCTTCCGAGATCTGATGAGATTGGGCTAGCCAGGGCCATCCAGGTCAAGGCAAAGGACAAACAGAGGTGGTTTTGCCATTGTCTGCCTCTTCATAGCAACCCTGGACTTCCTTGGGGGTCTCCCATCCAAGTACTGACCAGGGATGACCCTACTTAGCTTCTGAGATCTCATGAGATCAGGCTATCTCGGGCCATCCAGTTTCCTAGGCAAGAGACATTCAGATGCGGCTTGCCCTTGCCTACCTCTGCATAGCAACTTTGGACTTGCTTGGTGGTCTCCCATCCCAGTATTGACCAGAGCTGATCCTGCTTAGCTTCCGAGATCTGATGAGACTGGGCTAGCCAGGGCCATCTAGCTCAAGGCAAAGGACAAACAGAGGTGGTTTTGCCATTGTCTGCCTCTGCATAGCAACCCTGGACTTCCTTGGGGGTCTCCCATCCAAGTACTGACCAGGGATGACCCTACTTAGCTTCTGAGATCTCATGAGATCAGGCTACCTCGGGCCATCCAGTTTCCTAGGCAAGAGACATTCAGATGCGGCTTGCCCTTGCCTACCTCTGCATAGCAACCTTGGACTTCCTTGGTGGTCTCCCATCCAAGTATTGACCACGGCCGCCCCTGCTTGGTTCCCAAGATCTGATGAGATCAGGCTAGTCTGGGCCATCCAGGTCAAGGCAAGAGATGTTCAGAGGTGGTTTCCCATTTCCTGCCTCTGCGTAGCAACCCAGGAGTCCCTTGTTGGTCTCCCATCCCAGTATTGACCAGAGCTGATCCTGCTTAACTTCCGAGATCTGATGAGATTGGGCTAGCCTGGGCCATTCAGGTCAAAGCAAAGGACAAACAGAGGTGGTTTTGCCGTTGCCTGCCTCTGCATAGCAACCCTGGACTTCCTTGGGGGTCTCCCATCTGAATATTGACCAGGACTGACTCTGCTGGGCTTCTGAGATCTGATTAGATTAGGCTTACTTGGGCCATCCAGGTCAAGGCAAGAGATGTTGAGAGACTCTGCATTGGAACCCTGGACTTGGTGGTCTCCCATCCAACTATTGACCAGGACCAACCTTGCTTGGTTTCCAAGATCTGATGAGATCAGTCTAGCCAGGGCCTTCCAGGTCAAGGCAAGAGATGTTCAGAGGCGGTTTGCCAATGCCTGCCTCTGCGTAGCAACCCAGGAGTCCCTTGTTGGTCTTCCATCCAAGTACTAACCAAGCCTGACCCTGCTTAGCTTCCAAGATCTGATGAGATGGGGCTAGCCTGGGCCAAGGAAAGGAGATGTTCAGAGGTGGTGTTCCATTGCCTGCCTCTGCGTAGCAGCAACCTTCGTCTTCTCCCATCCAAGGACCACCCAGAAGCCAGGGCTGACCCTGCTTTGTTCCCAAGATCTGACAAGGCCATCCAGCTCAAAGCAAGAGTAAGGAACAGAGGTGGAATGTAAATGCTTTTAGCAAAGAAGAGGAAGAATGTGCCGTCGAGTCAACTCATGGTGACCCCGTCCATAGGGTGTTCCGGGGTCTGAAGCAGTCTTCCGAGTGGTTTTCAGTCCCCCAGATGGAGGTGGTCTTCCTCTGCCTATTTGGAATTTGTAGCGTGTGGGTGGGGTGGGGGGGGAACAGGGCCCGTCCTAGACTGTCTGGCACCCTAGGCAAGGCTTTTGGTGCCCCCTGCACTGATAACGTCACCAAGTCACATGGAGGTGGCCGATTTGGTACCCCCAGAAGGACGGTGCCCTAGGCGATCACCTAGTTTGCCCTAGTGGCAGGGCTGGCCCGGGGGGGCGGGAGTCAACAGGATAGGAGAGACAAGAAGAAGATATTGGATTTATATCCCACCCTATACTCTGAATCTCAGAGCGGTCACAATCTCTTTTATCTTCCTTCCCTGCAACAGACACCCTGTGAGGTGGGTGGGGCTGAGAGAACTCTCCCAGCAGCTGCCCTTTCAAGGACAGAGTTTCAGAGCAGCCTACAATCTCTTTTCCCTTCCTTCCCTGCAACAGACACCCTGTGAAATGGGTGGGGCTGAGAGAACTCTCCCAACAGCTGCCCTTCCAAGGACAGAGTCTCAGAGCGGCCTCCAATCTCTTTTCCCTTCCTTCCCTGCAACAGACACCCTGTGAGGTGGGTGGGGCTGAGAGAACTCTCCCAAAAGCTGCCCTTTCAAGGACAGAGTCTCCGAGCGGCCTACAATCTCCTTTCCCTTTCTTCCCTGCAACAGACACCCTGTGAGGTGGGTGGGGCTGAGAGAACTCCCCCAAAAGCTGCCCTTCCAAGGACAGAGTCTCAGAGCGGCCTACAATCTCCTTTCCCTTCCTTCCCTGCAACAGACACCCTGTGAGGTGGGTGGGGCTGAGAGAACTCTCCCAAAAGCTGCCCTTTCAAGGACAGAGTCTCAGAGCGGCCTACAATCTCCTTTCCCTTCCTTCCCTGCAACAGACACCCTGTGAGGTGGGTGGGGCTGAGAGAACTCTTCCAAAAGTTCTCTTTAGGGTGGGACGGTGGCTCAGTGGTAGAGCATCTGCTTGGTAAGTAGAAGGTCCCAGGTTCAATCCCTGGCATCTCCAAAAAAGGGTCCAGGCAAAAAGGTGTGAAAAACCTCAGTTTGAGACCCTGGAGAGCCGCTTCCAGTCTGAGTAGACAATACTGACTTTGATGGACCAAGGGTCTGATTCAGTATAAGGCAGCTTCATATGTTCATATGTAAAAGCTGCCCTTCCAAGGACATAGTCTCAGAGCAGCCTACAATCTTCTTTCCCTTCCTTCCCTGCAACAGACACCCTGTGAGGTGGGTGGGGCTGAGAGAACTCTCCCAAAAGCTGCCCTTCCAAGGACAGAGTCTCAGAGCGGCCTACAATCTCCTTTCCCTTCCTTCCCTGCAACAGACACCCTGTGAGGTGGGTGGGGCCGAGAGAACTCTCCCAAAAGTTCTCTTTGGGGTGGGACGGTGGCTCAGTGGTAGAGCATCTGCTTGGTAAGTAGAAGGTCCCAGGTTCAATCCCTGGCATCTCCAAAAAAGGGTCCAGGCAAAAAGGTGTGAAAAACCTCAGTTTGAGACCCTGGAGAGCCGCTGCCAGTCTGAGTAGACAATACTGACTTTGATGGACCAAGGGTCTGATTCAGTATAAGGCAGCTTCATATGTTCATATGTAAAAGCTGCCCTTCCAAGGACAGAATCTCAGAGCGGCCTACAATCTTCTTTCCCTTCCTTCCCTGCAACAGACACCCTGTGAGGTGGGTGGGGCTGAGAGAACTCTCCCAAAAGCTGCCCTTCCAAGGACAGAGTCTCAGAGCGGCCTACAATCTCCTTTCCCTTCCTTCCCTGCAACAGACACCCTGTGAGGTGGGTGGGGCCGAGAGAACTCTCCCAAAAGTTCTCTTTGGGGTGGGACGGTGGCTCAGTGGTAGAGCATCTGCTTGGTAAGTAGAAGGTCCCAGGTTCAATCCCTGGCATCTCCAAAAAAGGGTCCAGGCAAAAAGGTGTGAAAAACCTCAGTTTGAGACCCTGGAGAGCCGCTTCCAGTCTGAGTAGACAATACTGACTTTGATGGACCAAGGGTCTGATTCAGTATAAGGCAGCTTCGTATGTTCATATGTAAAAGCTGCCCTTCCAAGGACACTCAGAGCGGCCTACAATCTCCTCTCCTTTCCCTTCCTTCCCTGCAACAGACACCCTGTGAGGTGGGTGGGGCTGAGAGAACTCTCCCAAAAGCTGCCCTTCCAAGGACAGAGTCTCAGAGCAGCCTACACTCTCCTTTCCCTTCCTTCCCTGCAACAGACACCCTGTGAGGTGGGTGGGGCTGAGAGAACTCTCCCAAAAGCTGCCCTTCCAAGGACAGAGTCTCAGAGCTGCCTACAATCTCCTTTCACTTCCTTCCCTACAACAGACACTTTGTGAGGTGGGTGAGGCCAAGAGAGCTCTGACAGAAGCTGCCCTTTCAAGGACAACCTCTGCCAGAGCTATGACTAGCCAAAAAGCCGTTCCAGCAGGTGCAAGTGGAGTAGTGGGGAATCAAACCCGGTTCTCCCAGATAAGAGTCTGCGCACTTCATCACTACACCAAACTGGCTCTCTTTTGGGGACTGCTCGCCTTCCCATCCCGAACTCTCTCGGAGAGGGAAACGCAGGATCCACCGCAGCATCTTGGCTCTTTATTATTTTAGCCTTTGGGCTGTCTGACCCCGGAGCTGCTAATCTTTTTTGATGATGCTGGAAGGAAGAAAACACCAAGCGCGACGGGCTCCTGCTCTTCAAAAGGCAGCTGTGGCTGTTGCCAAAAGCGCAGCGGTGCCAGGTGGATGCTGGTGGGGAGACAGATGTCGCAAAAGGATGCGTCTTCCAAGGAAGAAGGCGGGGGAGGGGGGGATGGTGAACCACAAGGACTGAAGACCGGATCAAGGGTCTGTCTCATCCAGTGTCCTCTGTCCCTGACGGTGTCCGAACAGATGTTCCCGGGCAGCTCAGGAGCTGAGCCCGAAGGCAAAAGGCTCCCCCCACTGGGACTCTACTGGTCTCTCTTCTGCTCCAAGGAATAAAGAAACATTTCCGGGGCTGGAGATTGCACATGGAGATCACCAGGTTTTTTTTAGTAGGAACGCACAGGAACGCAGTTCCGGCTGGCTTGGTGTCAGGGGGCGTGTGACTTAATAGGCAAATGAGTTCCTGTTGTGCAGGGGTGGAATTCCAGCAGGAGCTCCTTTGCATATTAGGCCACACACCCCTGATGTAGCCAATCCTCCCAGAGCTTACAGGGCTCTTTTTTTGTAAGCTCTCGGAGGATTGGCTACATCAGGGGGTGTGGCCTAATACACATAGGAGCCCCTGCTAGAATTCCACCCCTGCATCTGGGGCGATGATGTTTCCCTCCTTTTCACTCTCCTCCCCCTCCCCCTCCCCCAGAGGTTCCATGGCCTCTCATTGGCTGACGTTGCTTAGAATCTGCAGGGATTGACTGGGACATCTGTGAGGCGGAACTAGGATCATCCAGGGTGTTTTTTTTGTAGCAGGAGCTCCTTTGCATATTAGGCCACACACCCCTGATGTAGCCAATCCTCCCAGAGCTTACAGGGCTCTTTTTTTGTAAGCTCTCCGAGGATTGGCTACATCAGGGGGTGTGGCCTAATACGCAAAGGAGCCCCTGCTAGAATTCCACCCCTGGGGCTGGGCTTTCTCTACAAACAAAACCCTGGCGATCATGATTAGGTAGATTTGCACCAGCGTGGATGCCATGTAGGTGGACTTGTGGGGAGCGGCTCTTGGGGATTTGGATAGCCAGCTCTGGGTTGGCAAATACATGGAGATTTTGGGGGGTAGAGCCTGAGGAGTGCAGAGTTTGGTGAAGTGAGGCCACCACTCCTCAAAACACGCCCCTAATTAAAAAAAAAAGATTGGACCAGGGGCCTAATTCTATGAGCCCCTATCCATCATTATTTCCAAACGGAGGGAAGGCATTTAAAAGAAGACGACGATCTTGGATTTATATTCTGCCCTTCACTCTGAGTCTCAGAGCAGCTCACAATCTCCTCTGTCTCCCTCCCCCACTTCAGACACCCTGTGAGGTGGGTGGGGCTGAGAGAGCTCTGACAGAAGCTGCCCTGTCAAGGACAGCTCTGCGAGAGCTATGGCTGACCCAAGGCCATTTCAGCGGCTGCAAGTGGAGGAGTGGGGAATCAAGTCCAGTTCTCCCAGAGAAGAGCCTGCGCGCTACACCACGACACCAAACTGGCTCACTCAAGAGATGTGTGGACCCTTTAAATGTGATGGCCAGAACTCCCTTTGGAGTTCAGTTGTGCTTGTCGCACCCTTGCTCCTGGCTCCACCCCCAAAGTCTCCTGGCTCTACCCCCAAAGTCCCCAGACATTTATTGAGTTGAACCTGGCAACCCTATATGAAAAACTTCCATCTGTTTTTACGGTGTGTCTGTACTACCTGCCAGCAACCAATTTTTGTTATTTCCCCGTTCTGGAACGGAGGAGCCCACCGCAAATCAGGAAGGAGACGCCTCCTGCACAAACAAGCAGCGATTAGAATGAATTATGTGGAAATTAATCGGTGCAGACAAACCTTCTGGTGAAACACTATTCGGCTCCATTTAGGTTGGAACAGTTCACTTCTGCGGTCAACTCGCTCTCGGGTTTCAGTTTTCCTGACACTTTCAGAATGTTAATAATGTGCCTGTATACTTCTGCTTCCCATACAGAGGTGGTCATCTTAAAAGGACTTCTCTAGTCATGGGGGATTGGTGGGGGGGGAGCATAGCATCAATGGATGCTGGTGTGTGTGTGTGTGTGTGGGGGGGTCTTCCCATTTAAAATTCTGGAGTTAAAAAAGAATACCCCAGGAAATCATTAGGAAAACTCTGATCCAGGGAACCAAGTCCTTAGAGCAGTGGTCCCCGAACTTTTTGGCACCAGGGACTGGTTTCGTGGAAGACAATTTTTCCACGGACCCGAAGGAGGGGGGTTGATGATTTCGGGATTATAAGAACATAAGAGAAGCCATGTTGGATCAGGCCAATGGCCCATCCAGTCCAACACTCTGAGTCACATAAGAGAAGCCATGTTGGAGCAGGCCAGTGGCCCATCCAGTCCAACACTCCGTGCCATATAAGAACATAAGAGAAGCCATGTTGGATCAGGGCAATGGCCCATCCAGTCCAACACTCTGTGTCACATAAGAACATAAGAGAAGCCCTGTTGGATCAGGCCAATGGCCCATCCAGTCCAACACTCTGTGTCACATAAGAACATAAGAGAAGCCATGTTGGATCAGACCAAAGGCCCTTCCAGTCCAACACTCTGTGTCACACAGTGGCCAATATATGTGTGTGTGTATACACACACACACACACATATATATACACTTTGGCTAATAGCCACTGATGGACCTCTGCTCCATATTTTTATCCAATCCCCTCTTGAAGCTGGCTATGCTTGTAGCCGCCACCACCTCCTGTGGCAGTGAATTCCACATGTTAATCACCCTTTGGGTGAAGAAGTACTTTCTTTTATCCGTTTTAACCTGACTGCTCAGCAATTTCCTTGAATGCCCATGAGTTCTTGTATTGGGAGAAAGGGAGAAAAGTACTTCTCTCTCTACCCTCTCCATCCCATGCATAATCTTGTAAACTTCTATCATGTCACCCCACATTTGTGCACAATTGTGCACTTTATATTGGTGTGGTAGTTAAGTGTGCAGACTCTTATCTGGGAGAACCGGGTTTGATTCCCCACTCCTCCACTTGCACCTGCTGGAATGGCCTTGGTTCAGCCAGAACTCTGGCAGAGGTCGTCCTTGAAAGGGCAGCTGCTGTGAGAGCCCTCTCAGCCCCACCCACCTCACAGGGCGTCTGTTGTGGGGGAGGAAGGTAAAAAAAAGATTGTGAGCTGCTCTGAGATTCAGAGTATAGGGCGGGATAGAAATGCAGTGTCGTCTTATTATTTTTACTGCATTGTAATGTATAATGAAATAATCATATAACTCATGGCCCAGATGCCAACAGCCCGTGGACCGGTACCAGTCCATGGACCAGGGGTTGGGGATCCCTGCCTTAGAGATCTGCTGGTTCTCCTGACAACCTGAAGATCCTTCCTGATTACCTGAAAACTATTTGCATTTATGCATTCCTTTCCTTATTTATACCTCCATTTTTTCACAACCACGATCCTGCGAGGCAGGCCATCCAGAGAGTCTGTGATGGGCCCAAAGTCATCCAGCAGGATAAATTAAAATTCATCACCCAAAGAGTCACGAGCATGTGGAACTCACTGCTGCAAGAAGTGGTGGTGGCTACAAGCACAGACAGCTTTGAGGTGGGATTGGATAAACAGATGGGGCAGAGGTCCACGAGTAGCTATCAGTGGAACGTCTGGTCTGCGGCAGTGACGCTCTGTCTTCATGGTGCTTGGGGGGGCCAAAGTGGGACTGACAAGCCTGCTTCTCTTATGTTCTTATGACCCTGGAGGTCTCTTCCAACTCTATGAGTCTATGATTCTGACCCTGCCTTGGCTTCCAAGACGAGGCGAGATCAGTCCTCGGGTGCGTGATTCAAGTCAGGATTTGGGGATATCTGCTAGTGGGACTACCTCGGTGGGAACATGTGCGGCCTAGGCTGCGGGAACTGCACTGGCTGCCAATTGTGTACCGAGTTCATTACAAGATGCTGGTTATTACCTTTAAAGCCCTATATGGCCGAGGACCTGCCTACCTAAGGGACCGTCTCGCTCCATGTGTTCCCCAGAGAGCGCTGAGATCTAGTTCGCAAAATCTTCTGAAAATCCCTGGGTCAAGGGAAGCCAAGCTAAAAACAACAAGGGAACAGGCCTTCTCGATAATGGATCCCCATTGGTGGAACCAGCTGCCGGAGGAGGTGCGGGCCCTGCGGGATCTTAATCAGTTCTGCGGGGCTTGTAAAACCGCCCTCTTCCAACTTGCCTTCTAAGGTGGAATCTTGGCAATGATACCCAGCCATCTTTATATATGTACTGAAACTGTAGCACCATTCCATCACTTGCACCTGCTGGAATGGCCTTGGGTCAGCCATAGCTCTGGCAGAGGTTGTGCTTGAAAGGGCAGCTGCTGTGAGAGCCCTCTCCAGCCCCACCCACCTCACAGGGTGTCTTTTGTGGGGGAGGAAGGTAAAGGAGATTGTGAGCCGCTCTGAGACTCTTCGGAGTGGAGGGCGGGATATAAATCCAATATCTTCATCTACCTCACAGGGTGCCTGTTGTGGGGGAGGAAGGTAAAGGAGATTGTGAGCCGCTCTGAGACTCTTCGGAGTGGAGGGCGGGATATAAATCCAGTATCTTCATTTACCTCACAGGATGTCTGTTGTGGGGGGCGGAAGGTAAAGGAGATTGTGAGCCGCTCTGAGACTCTTTGGAGTGGAGGGCGGGATATAAATCCAATATCTTCATCTACCTCACAGGGTGTCTGTTGTGGGGGAGGAAGGGAAAGGAGATTATGAGCCGCTCTGAGACTCTTCAGAGTGGAGGGTGGGATATAAATCCAATATCTTCATCTACCTCACAGGGTGTCTGTTGTGGGGGGGAGGAAGGGAAAGGAGATTGTGAGCCACTCTGAGACTCTTCGGAGTGGAGGGCAGGATATAAATCCAATATCTTCATCTACCTCACAGGGTGTCAGTTGTGGGGGAGGAAGGGAAAGGAGATTGTGAGCCACTCTGAGACTCTTCGGAGTGGAGGGCGGGATATAAATCCAATATCTTCATCTACCTCACAGGGTGTCTGTTGTGGGGGAGGAAGGTAAAGGAGATTGTGAGCCGCTCTGAGACTCTTCGGAGTGGAGGGCGGGATATAAATATAATATCTTCATCTACCCACAGGGTGTCTGTTGTGGGGGAGGAAGGGAAAAAAGATTGTGAGCTGCTCTGAGACTCTTCGGAGTGGAGGGCGGGATATAAATCCAATATCTTCATCTACCTCACAG
Source organism: Heteronotia binoei (assembly GCF_032191835.1). Classification (NCBI taxonomy): domain Eukaryota; kingdom Metazoa; phylum Chordata; class Lepidosauria; order Squamata; family Gekkonidae; genus Heteronotia; species Heteronotia binoei. The sequence goes on from NC_083231.1 coordinate 119,937,751, forward strand.
GGTGTCTGTTGTGGGGGAGGAAGGTAAAGGAGATTGTGAGCCGCTCTGAGACTCTTCGGAGTGGAGGGCGGGATATAAATCCAATATCTTCTATCTTCTTAATTTATATCAGTTTTAAATTATTTATTTAACTTAAATGTACGAATGTGTATTTAACTGTATTTTATTGTATTAATTGTATTTTATTGTTATATCATGGCATGTCTTGTAAGCCGCCCTGAGCCTGCCTTGGCGGAGAGGGTGGGATATAAATAAAAAATTATTATTATTATTATTATTATTATTATTATTATTATTATTATTATTTACTGTCCCTCTTATTACTGTTGTTTTTATTAACGTGGCTTCATTGGTTTTAGGGATGTGTTGTGATCCAACTTAACGGCTGCTATTTATTACCTTTTGATTCATGTTGGAAGCTGCCTCGTGCCCAGATGGTGGAGAGAAGGGATGTAAATGTATTCACTGGGCTAATGAAAATATATTGACAGAGGAGGGACGTACGGCGAGGAAGGATTCTAGGGGCGGGTCCTTAAATCAGTCCCAATCTAACCATAATATCAGCAGTTTCCAAGGGCCGCTTTGTAGAAAAATAGGTGGTGGAATTTAGAGAAGACTCTTGAGAGTCCCTTGGACTGCAAGAAGATCGTATCAGTCAGTCCTAAGGGAAATCAACCCAGACTGTTCCCTGGAAGGTCAGATGCTGAAGCTGAAGCTCAAATACCTTTGGCCACCAAATGAGAAGGGAGCCCTCACGGGAGAAGACTTGAGAGTCCCTTGGACTGCAAGAAGATCCAATGAGTCAGTCCTAAGGGAAATCAACCCAGACTGTTCCCTGGAAGGTCAGAGGCTGAAGCTGAAGCTCCAATCCTTTGGCCACCCAATGAGAAGGCAACACTCACTGGAGAAGACTCTTGAGAGTCCCTTGGACTGCAAGAAGATCCAATCAGTCAGTCCTAAGGGAAATCAACCCAAACTGTTCCCTGGAAGGTCAGATGCTGAAGCTGAAGCTCAAATGCTTTGGCCACCCAATGAGAAGGGAGCACTCCCTGGAGAAGACTCTTGAGGGTCCCTTGGACTGCAAGAAGATCCAATCAGTCAGTCCTAAGGGAAATCAACCCAGACTGTTCCCTGGAAGGTCAGATGCTGAAGCTGAAGCTCAAATCCTTTGGCCACCAAATGAGAAGGGAGCACTCCCTGGAGAAGACCCTGATGCTGGGAAAGACAGAAGGCCAAAGAAGAAGGGGACAGCAGAAGAGGAGATGGCTGGACAGCATTACTGATGTAACAAACACGAATTTGAGCAGACTTTGGAGGATGGTGGAAGACAGGAGGGCCTGGTGTGACTTGGTCCGTGGGGTCGCAAAGAGTCGGGCTCGACTGTGCGACTGAACAACAACAACTGCTACCATTCTGATATAGTGACTGTCTGGTTTCCAATTTTAGAATTCCTACAAGGCAGATCCGAGACACCTGCTGTTCTAGAAGCTCTTCATTTATGGCAAATGTATGCAGCTATTTACTTGTACAAATAAGTCTGACAACAGCCAAGTATTTATTCGTTAAAACTGTTAAATAATACGCAGGTTTGTATTGCTACATAACAAAACAACCAATAAAAATTATTGGGGGGGAAAGCAGGTGGTGGAGCTCATCCAGGGGTTGGTATGCAATTGCACCTGCTTTTCAATGGATAAGGAGGTGGAACTCTCAGAAGGAGGAGGTGGAACTCTTAGAAAGGTTCAGGAGCTGTGTTTCTGTGAACTCCCGCTGAATCCAAGGCATCTATCATCTTTCCATCATCATCCATCCATCCATCCATCCATCCATCCATCCATCCATCCATCCATCCATCCATCCATCCATCCATCCATCCATCCCCCTCTCTCTCTCTCTCTCTCTGTCTCTATCCATCCATCTCTCTATCTCTCCATCCATCCATCTCTCCATCCATCTCTCTCTCTCTCCATCCATCCATCCATCCATCCATCCATCCATCCATCCATCCATCCATCCATCTCTCTGTCTCTCTATCTCTCCATCCATCCATCTCTCCATCCATCTCTCCATCCATCTCCCCATCCATCCATCTCCCCATCCATCTCTCCCTCCCTCCCTCCCTCCGTGTTTTATATGTACATTTGGTCTGACTATAATATCAATAAACTAAACTACACAGGATCTTGTTTCCTGCTGAATCTGAGACCTGGCAGTTTCCCTTCCCAAGTCGGTCTCAGAGAGGAAGGGAATATAGGTTGTTAGCCATCTTTTAAGCGGAGGGCGGGGGAGAGATTTGGGGTTGGCTGTTTTATTTTTGGTTTTAATATAATGTTTAAAACTTTGTGTATGTGTGTGCGTGCGTGTCCGCACACATGCCTGGGAGTTGTGTAGGGTTGCCAAGTCCAATTCAAGAAATATCTGGGGACTTTGGGGGTGGAGCCAAGAGACATTTGGGGTGGAGCAAGGTTGCAACAAGCATCATTGATCTCCAAAGGGAGTTCCGGCCATCCCATTTAAAGGGACTGCACACCTTTTAAATGCCTTCCCTCCATTGGAAACAATGACGGATAGGGGCTCCTTCTCTGGGGGCTCATAGAAGTGGACCCCCTGGAATTGGGTGCCCCCACCCTGCTGGCCCTGGGACCATGATTGGCTGGCCAGTCCTGGGGGCCTCTGCTCTAAGCTGATCCTGCACTGAGGGGGACGGGGGGAGTTGGACTAGATCAGGGGTGTCGGACTTATTTGTTATGAAGGCCAGATCTGACATCAATGAGACCTTGTTAGGCCAGGCCATGTGTCTCATAAAACATAATGCCAGGTAGTAGAAATATAAACTTTATAACAGACACAGACAAACACATAGATTTTTGAAAAGCTTAAAATAAAACATGCTTAAAACATCAGAACTTGTTAGTCTTCATAGTGCTTTCTTTGTTTCTCTCCTGCATGATCCGGGAAACTGGGCCAAGGAAGCTCTGACTCTTTCCTTCATTCCCCAGGGGAACAGGAGGGAGAGGAGCCTCAACCAATAGAAGGAAGAGAGGCTTGGCTCAGTAGCTCTGCTGTGCACTTGAGAGAGCTTGGCAAAGCAAGCTCTCCCTCCCCAAGAGAGGAGCCTCAGCCAACTGAGAAAACAGAGGCTTTGCTCTGTAACTCCTGTGCGATTGAGCAAGCCTGGCAAAGCAAGCTCTCTCTCCTCAAGGAAGGAGCCTTAGCCAATCGAGAAAACAGAGTCTTTGCTCTGTAGCTCCTGTGCGATTGAGAGAGCTTGGCAAAGCAAGGTCTCCCTCCCCAAGGGAGGAGCCTCAGCCAATTGAGAAAACAGAGGCTTTGCTCTGTAACTCCTGTGCGATTGAGCAAGCCTGGGAAAGCAAGCTCTCCCTCCTCAAGGGAGGAGCCTCAGCCAATTGAGAAATCAGAGACTTTGCTCTGGAGCTCCTGTGCGATTGAGCAAGCCTGGCAAAGCAAGCTGTGATGCAGAAGGAAGCAAGAGAGAGGGAGAAGGAAGCCGATGACAGCCAGTTGCTCGGGGGCCTGATAGGAGCCCTCTGGGGGGCCTGATTCGGTCCCTGAGCCACATGTTTGACACCCCTGGACTAGATGGCCTATATGGCCCCTTCCAGCTCCGGGATTCCATGGCTATAGTATAAGGCCACCACTGTCCGCAGGAAATTTGTTTCCGCATCTCTCTGGCTTTTGAGGTGAACCCGTCACGGCTGGTACCAGTTCAAGGATCTCTCGGCGGTCGTTAAGGGCAAGAAGGTGGCTCTCTAAAAGATTAAGACTGGGAATCAAAGTTCTTTCTCTGCCTTCTCTCTCCCATGCATAGGGTTGCCAATCCCCAGGTGGGGGCAGGTGATCCACCGGACTGGAGGCCTTCCCCTTGCTTCAGGGTCATCAGGAAACGGGGGGTGAGGGGTGGGGTGGGAATGTCTGCGGGGCACTCCATCATTCCCTGGGGAGCCTTCTTCCCATAGGAAATAACGGAGACTTTATCTGCGGGTATCTGAGGCTCTGAAAGGGCTGTTTTTTGAGGTAGAGGCACCAGAATATCAGTATAGCATCCAGTGCCTCTCCTCGAAATGTCCTCCAGGTTTCAAGAGGATTCTATCAGCCTCCAAAGAAGGTGCCCCTACCCTGCATTATTTCCTATGGAAGTAAGACACTTAAAAGGTGTGCGGTCCATTTAAATGTGACGGCCATTTGGAGTTCAGCCATGCTCGTCACACCCTTGCCCTTGGCTCCACCCCCAAAGTCTCCTGGCTCCACCCCCAAAGTCCCCAGATATTTCTTGAATTGGACTTGGCAACCCTCTCTGCCCATGCACGATTTTGCAAACCTCTATCACGTCACCCCCTCAGCCGTCATGCCTCCAAGCTAAAGAATCCTCACTTCAATGCGGCTTCTGCGTTCGAGAAACCAACCTGCAGACAAAGGTCAATTCTGAGCGAGGGAGGCCTAGAGAGAACCAATTAGGCCCTCTTTGAGATTCAAACACTCTCTCTCTCCACCTGTCCGCTTGCCACCCGCTTTCCGAACTCCACTTGTTGTCTGTGCCCTCAAAAGTTTCATTTCCCCCTTCTCCCGGCCGCTTCTCCCTTTCTCCTCAACGACAAAGGGCTCTCCTCTCCCTTCCGAAGGCTTTAAATCTTATCTCTAGCCACCATTCCAAGCGGGCTCCGCTTAAATGTTGCATCTCCCTCATCTGCCTTTAATAAGGATCCCGTTTCTCCGGCGAGGCAGGTGGATGGAGGCCTGATTGGGAAAAAAAAAAATGCTCTTTCGCTGCCAGAAATATTAGGCTCTCCCTCTCCTCCCTCCCCTCTCGCAATGCCCCAGGGCTTTTGATTTCTTGTCCCGCCTGGCTTTTTTCCATTGAGCATCCAGAGAGCGAATGGATAATAAACGCCAAGCCACCAGCTGAGCTCGCAGATGCTCATCCGTGCGCACCCTAAGGGGAAAATGTGCGCGATTTCCATTTTCGGTAAATTATTATGTAGGAGAATCTTTTATCCCGGTGGGAAAAGGAGGGGCGGAGGAGGGGGCAGGTAACAGGGGGAACGAGAGATTTCTTCCTTACGAGTTGATGATGGGTTGGTTTTCTTTTTGGAACGAGGATGCAGAAAGTTGCACAGAGCTGGAAACAGAGGGAGGGGGGGGGTGTCTTTGTGATGCTTTCTGAAATTAATAATGCTGCATGTTGGGGAAAAGAACATAAGAGAAGCTGTGTTGGATCAGGCCGATGGCCCATCCAGTCCAACACTCTGGGTCACATTGTGGCTAAAAAAAAAAAGCTAGGTGTTGTCAGGAGGTCCATCAGTGCGGCCAGGACACTAGGAGCCCTCCCACAATTGCCCCCCCCCAGCACCAAGAAGACAGAGCATCTTTGCCCCAGACATAAGAACATAAGAGAAGCCATGTTGGATCAGGCTGATGGCCCATCCACTCCAGCACTCTGTGTCACACAGTGGCCAAAAAAACCCCCCAGGTGCCATCAAGAGGTTCATCAGTGGGGCCAGGACACTAGAAGCCCTCCCACTGTGACCCCCACAAGCACCAAGAATACAGAGCATCACTGCCCCAGACATAAGAACATAAAAGAAGCCCTGCTGGATCAGGCCGATGGTCCATCCAGTCCAACACTCTGTGTCACATTGTGGCTAAAAAAAAAAAGCTAGGTGTCGTCAGGAGGTCCATCAGTGCGGCCAGGACACTAGAAGCCCTCCCACAATTGCCCCCCCCCCCAGCACCAAGAAGATAGAGCATCTTTGCCCCAGACATAAGAACATAAGAGAAGCCATGTTGGATCAGGCCAGTGGCCCATCCAGTCCAACACTCTGTGTCACACAGTGGCCAAAAATAGCAGGTGCCATCAGGAGGTCCACCAGTGGGGCCAGGACACTAGAAGTCCTCCCACTATTGCCCACCCCAGCACCAAGAAGACAGAGCATCACTGCCCCAGACATAAGAACATAAGAGAAGCCATGTTGGATCAGGCTGATGGTCCATCCAGTCCAACACTCTGTGTCACACAGTGGCCAAAAAAAACAGGTGTCATCAGGAGATCCATCAGTGGGGCCAGGACACTAGAAGTTTGGAGAGGGTGCAGGGGAAGCATAAACAAGAGGAGAAGGGGGCACAGGACCTGGAGAGGGTGTGTCTGGCAGAGCTGGGAGGGGGCACTGCCCCTATGGCCCTTGCCTAGTTAGGGCCCTGCCTCCAGGCCCCAGATGGAGGTTGGCAACCATGGATGGAGGGGAGGCAGAGTTTGGCAGAGCTCGTGAGACCACGAAGCTGTGAGACCTCTGAAGCTGCCATTCTCAATTAACAATCCCTTTGGTGTAAACAGTAGACTTGAATATGAAGTGCTGTGTAAAACTTAGTACAAATTACTTCACCCCAAACTCCCAATGGGTGAGTGGTACAGAGCTTGTAAGATATATCCACATCACTTTCCTTGCAACATCCAAGCAAAAACTGGAACAGGTCAAGAGATCTTTTTACATTTTTAAATTCCTTATTTATTTATTTATTCTATGACTTATATCCCGCCCTTCCCATAAAAATGGCTTAGGGCGGTTCACAGCAAACAATAAAACGGAGTTTAAATTATTATTACATATATAAACATTTTAAAAAGTCAGATTTTTGCGGATAAAATCGCATCGCTCCGTTCCGACTTCCCTGCCACATTAGATACAGTTAGCGAACCTGAGGCTCCGTGGCTGTCTTCGGATTGTGTCCTGGACGGCTTCGGCGCGCTCAGCCTGGAAGAAGTTGACAGGATCCTCCTATCTGCACGCCCAACAACTTGTAAATTGGACCCATGCCCCTCCTGGCTTATTAAGACCTGCCAGAGGGAGCTAAGATATCCTATACGGGATATCATAAATAGATCCCTATTGGAGGGACATTTTCCATCGGCGCTCAAAGAGGCGGTGGTCCGTCCCCTCCTGAAGAAAACAACGTTAGATCCGACCGAATTGGCACACTACCGGCCGGTATCGAATTTGCCCTTTTTGGGCAAACTTATAGAGAGGGCAGCGGCGTTGCAGCTACAGAGCTTCCTGGAGGACGCTTCTGTCCTTGACCCCTACCAGTCTGGTTTTCGCCCGGGCCACGGGACGGAGGCGGTGCTGGTCGCCCTGGTGGATGACCTTCGGCGACATCTGGATCAAGGCGGCTCGGCGGTGCTGATGTTGTTGGACCTATCGGCAGCGTTCGATATGTTCGACCATCGGCTCCTGGCGTGCCGCCTTGCCGACGCAGGGATTCAGGGGTTGGCCTTGCAATGGCTTTCCTCTTTCCTTGACGGTCGGGGACAAAGGGTGGCGATTGGGGAGGAACTGTCCCGGAGACACACGCTTGAGTGTGGGGTGCCTCAAGGGGCAGTGCTTTCCCCGATGTTATTTAACATCTATATGCGCCCCCTTGCCCAGATGGCCCGAGGGTATGGGCTGGGTTGCCATCAATATGCTGATGACACCCAGCTCTATCTGCTTATGGACGGCCGGCCCGCCTGCGCCCCAGAAAATCTGGACCGGGAGTTACAGGCAGTGGCTAGGTGGCTTAGGCTGAGTGGGCTGAAGCTGAACCCAGCGAAGACAGAGGTCCTTTGCTTAGGTCGCTGCGGCCCGGGAAGGGAACTCCCCCTGCCAGTTTTTGACGGCGCTCCATTAACAGCGTCGGGCAGGGTTAAGAGCCTGGGGGTGCTGTTGGAGCCTTCATTGACGATGGAGGCTCAGATAGCAGCCACTGCCAAGTCCGCTTTTTTTCATCTTAGGCGGGCGAGGCAGTTGGCCCCCTTCCTGGAACGTGACGACCTGGCAACAGTGATTCATGCTACGGTCACCTCGAGGCTGGACTACTGTAATGCCCTCTACATGGGGCTACCCCTGTGCCGAACCCGGAAACTGCAGTTGGTGCAGAACGCTGCTGCCCGGCTGTTATTAGGGCTCCCAAGATGGGAGCACATTCGACCGGGGCTCCAGGGTCTGCACTGGCTGCCAGTAATATTCCGAGTCCGGTACAAGGTGTTGGTTATGACCTTTAAAGCCCTATATGGCCTAGGACCTGCCTACCTTAGGGACCGTCTCTTCCCACATGTTCCCCAGAGAGTACTACGTTCAGGTTCACAAAACCTGTTGGTAGTCCCCGGGCCAAAGGAGGCCCGCCTAAAATCCACCAGGGATCGGGCCTACTCAATAACGGCACCTTATTGGTGGAACCAGCTGCCGGAGGAGGTGCGGGCCCTGCGGGATCTAGGGCAATTCCGCAGGGCCTGTAAGACAGTCCTCTTCCGGCAGGCCTATGATATTAACTGACAATGTAAAATATCCTGGATGAAAAAATGTATCTATAGGCCGCCGGTTTTTATTTTTATTCTATCTTGTTTTTACTAAATTATGGTTTAATGGTATTTTAATTGTTTAAACTGAAATTGTTTTAATTATTGTGTTGTAAGCCGCCCTGAGACACCTAGGTGAGAAGGGCGGGGTATAAATCTTAATATAAATAAATAAATAAATAAACATTTAAAACCTAAACCTTAAAATCTTAACATCAAATCTATACAAGGATTCGCAGAAGTCTAATAAGCTACATTTATTTCCCAGTCAGATGGTGAGAAGGTTTTGAGTCCCCGACCTCAGTACTCTCTGGGGGACATTGGGGAGAGACGGTCCTTCAGGTAGGCAGGTCCCAGGCCATATAGGGCTTTAAAGGTAATAACCAGCACCTTGTACCGGACTCGGTATGTAATTGGGAGCCAGTGCAGAGCCCGAAGACCCGGCCGAATGTGCCCCCATCTTGGGAGGCCCAATAACAGCCGGGCCGCGGCATTCTGCACCAGCTGCAACTTCCGAGTCCGGCACAGGGGCAGCCCCATGTAGAGGGCATTGCAGTAGTCCAACCTCGAGGTAACCGTAGCATGGATCACTGTTGCTTAACAGTTGTCTAACACAGGGGTGGCCAACGGTAGCTCTCCAGATGTTTTTTGCCTACAACTCCCATCAGCCCCAGCCATTGGCCATGCTGGCTGGGGCTGATGGAAGTTGTAGGCAAAAAACATCTGGAGAGCTACCGTTGGCCACCCCTGGTCTAACATATTTGGGGTTTTTTTTAAACTGTTATTTTAATGTTTGGGTCCAAAACAGATCTGTCAATGCAGAACTAGGAGAGCCATTTTGGTGTAGTGTTTAAGTGTGCAGACTCTTATCTGGGAGAACTGGGTTTGATTCCCCCACTCCTCCACTTACAGCTGCTGGAATGGCCTTGGGTCAGCCACAGCTCTCGTAGGAGTTGTCCTTGGAAGGGCAGCTGCTGTGAGAGCTCTCTCAGCTCCACCCCCCTCACAGGGTGTCTGTTGTGGGGCGAGAAGATATAGGAGATTGTACACCGCTCAAAGTCTCTGATTCAAAGAGAAGGGCAAGGTATAAATCTGCAGCCTTCTTCTTCTCCTCCTCGGATGGCTAGATGCAGAACACAGGACAAGCTTGTGGGCTCTTTAATCATTGTGTAGAAGAAGGGACTTTAGTTGATACAGAAGAAGAAGAGATTGGATTCCTATCCCGCTCTTCACTGGGAGTCTCACAGCAGCTTACGATCTCATTTCCCTTCCCCTCCCCACAACAGACACCCTGTGAGGTAGGTGGGGCTGAGAGATGTCTGAGAGGATTGCTCTGAGAGAATTATGACTGACCCAAGGTCACTCCAGCAGCTGCATGTGGAGGTTAACTCACTGAAAATGTCAAGACAGTGTGCGATTGCAATAAAAAAAGGCCAACGCCATGCTGGGAATTATTAGGAAGGGAATGGAAAAAAAATCAGCCAGTATCATAATGCCCCTGTATAAATTGATGGTGCGGTCTCATTTGGAACACTGTGTACAATTCTGGTCACCGCACCTCCAAAAGGATATTATAGCATTGGAAAAAGTGCAGAAAAGGGCAACTAGAATGATTAAAGGTTTGGAACACTTTCCCTACGAAGAAAGGTTAAAATGCTTGGGGCTCTTTAGCTTGGAGAAACGTCGACTACGGGGTGACATGATAGAAATTTACAAGATTATGCATGGGATGGAGAAAGTAGAGAAAGAAGTTCTTTTCTCCCTTTCTCACAATACAAGAACTCATGGCCATTCAATGAAATTGCTGAGCAGTCGGGTTAAAACGGATAAAAGGAAGTCCTTCTTCACCCAAAGAGTGATTAACATGTGGAATTCACTGCCACAGGAGGTGGTGGCAGCTACAAGCATAGCCAGCTTTAAGAGGGGATTGGATAAAAATATGGAGCAGAGGTTCATCAGTGGCTATTAGCCACAGTGTGTGTATATATATACGTATGTGTGTGCGCATATATTGGCCACTGTGTGACACAGAGTGTTGGACTGGATGGGCCATTGGCTTGATCCAACATGGCTTCTCTTATGTCCTTATGTGACACAGAGTGTTGGACTGCATGGGCCATTGGCCTGATCCAACATGGCTTCTCTTATGTTCTTATGTGACACAGAGTGTTGGACTGGAGGGGCCATTGGCCTGATCCAACAGGGCTTCTCTTATGTTCTTCTGTGACACAGAGTGTTGGACTGGATGGGCCATTGGCCTGATCCAACATGGCTTCTCTTGTGTTCTTATGTTCTTATGAGTGAGGAATCCAACTCGGTTCTCCAAAGCAGCAATTTCTTCCAGGGAAACTGTGGAGATCAGTTGTAATCTTCGGAGATCTCCAATTAGCATCTGGAGTTTAGGAAGTCTATTTGGACATAGGGAAGGTATAGTTCTAAAAATGTGTGTTTAAAAAAAGAAATGCAATGAAATCATTACTTTTTTAACGTCTGAAAAGCTGGAATGGTTCCAGCAAGGATAAGGATCTACTGAGCCGTGTTTGTGTGTGCGGAGGGGTGGGGGGGAGGCAGAACGTAACTGATGAGCTCAGTTGAGTCTTCTTTTTATTCCCCTTGCAACAGAAGAGACCACTCAGCCAAAATTCTTGATCAAAGTGACGGTCACCCTTTCGACCCCATTTGCTACAAAGACCCTTTCTTGGAGAACATTTCCTATCCATTCACCCGCCATGTCTTGCAGATGTAATATCTTCTCTGCAGAACTGAGATCAGTCTGTGGGCTTTTGTGGGAGAAATGTTGAGCTGCTAAGGAAAAAATATATAAAATCTCTAGACCTCTTTTATCCAGAAGGAAGGAAAATGTGTGTGTGTGTGTGTGTGTGTGTGTAAAAGAGAAAGAGAGGAAGAGAGAGACCCACAAACTGTACTTATCTTATAGTTATACTATTTTTGTGATTCAGATAATCATAATGAAACAAAACAGACCATGTAGGGTGAATCTCAACTAAATGAGAAAAATGCAAGACAGAAATATCCCAAAAGGCATTTTTATAAAGGGATTAGAACTGTGGTTTAATGGAACAGCCCGGGAGGTTTATATTTCATTGCAAAGAATTAGTGGCAATCATTGTTCGAGTCAGGGCCTTTTTTTGAGCAGGAATGCACAGGGACACAGTTCCGGCTGGTTTGGCATCACGGGGCCTTGCCTAATATGCAAATGAGTTCCAGCTGGGCTTTTCCTACCAACAAGCCTTGTGTGAAAACTGGTGTCAGCAGGGTGTGTGGCCTAATGTGCAAATGAGTACCTGCTGAGCTTCGCCTACCAAGAAGCCCTGTGTGAAACAATGGTGATGCCAAGGGAGTGGCCTAATATGCAAATGAGTTCCTGCTGGGCTTTTTCTGCAAAAAGAACCCTGTGTGAAACAATGGCGACAATCCTTAGGGTTTGTAGAATCTTTCGGGCTCAAGTGCCGTGTTCTACTAGAGAAAGTTTTCCTTCCAGACCTTTTTGGCTGCTGTGCATTGAGTGGGGCCAGGGCTGCTGGAGAGCTGCTATTTCTAGGCTGGAGGGGGTGTGATGAAAGGGCAATTGGTTGGAAGGGGTGTGAAGATAAGAACAATCAGCACAGTCACAGAACAATCAGCACAGTCAACAACCATCTTCCTTATCTTCACACCCCTTCCAACCCTCCCAGCAATTAACACAGAACAGTGGTCACATTCAACAGCCAGTTTCCTTATCACTACCCTTCCAGGAAGCCCCACCAAACAATGGGCACCTCCACAAACCAATTGCCCTTTCATCACACCCCCTCCAGCCTAGAAATAGCAGCTCTCCAGCAGCCCTGGCAGCCCTGGCCCCAACTCAATGCACAGCAGCCAAGAAGGTCAGAGCGCCTGCTCCGGCTGCAGCGCCACTGAGGATGTTCTCCGCAGCTGAGAACGAAACGTCTGGAAGGAAAACTTTCTCCAGTAGAACACGGCACTTGAACCCGAAAGATTCTACAAACCCTAAGGATGTTACCAGCCGTGAAAAACTGAAATCTTTGATAATGGTGACAATGGTGACACCAGGGGTGTGTGGCCTAATATGCAAATTAGTTCCTGCTGGACTTTCTCTTTTTTAGAAAGCCCTCGTTCCAGCTATCATTTTGCTTTCACCGCATTGTCTTCTACCTTTGAAATTCCTAAGTAGCGGTTCGCAGTTTCTATTAATTCTGTGATCCTAGACCAATGACACTGTATGTCAGATGACTCAAACTGACCGACGGCACATTAGCCAATCAGTTCCTCACGCCAGCCAGCAACAGTGCAGAGAGGCTGAGGCTTTTGCCTGAGAAGAACATCAGAAGGGCCCTGCTGGATCAGACCATTGAGGGTCCATCTAGTCCAACCTCCTGCCTCGCTAGGGTTGCCAAGTCCAATTCCAGAAATATCTGGGGACTTTGGGGGTGGAGCCAGGAGACATGAGGGGTGGAGCCAGGAGACATTGGGGCGGAGCCAGGAACAAGGGTGTGACAAGCATAATTGAACTCCAAGGGAGTTCTGGCCATCACATTTAAAGGGACGGCACACGTTTTCAATTCCTTCCTTCCATAGGAAATAACGGATAGGGGCACCTTCTTTTGGGGCTTATAGAATTGGACCACCTGGTCCAATCTTTTTGAAACTTGGGGGGTATTTTGGGGAGAGGAGCCAGATGCTATACTGAAAATTTGGTGCCTCTAACCCAAAAAACAGCCCTCCCAGAGCCCCAGATACCTGCGGATCAATTCTCCATGATTTTTTGTGCGGGTTCTTGTGTGGATAAACGGGAAGAGGGGAGAACAATGTAGGGTGTTTTGGGTCTCCATTGGGGAGAAAGGTGGGATAGATAATGTAAACAAATAAATAATACATCCAGACTGGAAATATCCAAATGCACATGCTAAAATGATTCCACTTCTGACGCCCCCGACTTCATTTCTACTCAACCCTGTCCATGAATGTCTAGATTCTTCCAAGTAGAGCTTGAGGGCACCAAAAACTTACCAAAATTGAGAAATTTAAGCACCTGCCCTAACTCTTCATTGCAAAACAGCCTCAGGTAGGAAGTTTTAGGAGGAAAGGAAGAGGAGGAGGAGGAGATATTGGATTTATATCCTGCCCTATACTCTTGAGTCTCAGAATGGCTCACAATCTCCTTTTACCTTCCTCCCCCACAACAGACACCCTGTGAGGTAGGTGGGGCTGAGAGAGCTCTGACAGCAGCTGCCCTTTCAAGGACAACTCCTGCGAGAGCTATGGCTGACCCAAGGCCATTCCAGCAGCTGCAAGCAGAGAGGTGGGGAATCAAACCTGGTTCTCCCAGATAAGAGTTCTCGCACTTAACCACTACACCAAACTGGCTCTCTTACAATTACTTTCCCTTCCTCCCCCACAACAGACACCCTGTGAGATGGGCGGGGCTGAGTGAGCTCTCTCAGAAGTTGCCCTTTCAAGGACAACTCCTGCGAGAGCTATGGCTGACCCAAGGCCATTCCAGCTGCTGCAAGTGGAGGAGTGGGGAATCAAACCCGGTTCTACCAGATAAGAGAGCTCTGGCTGACCCAAGGCCATTCCAGCAGCTGCAAGCAGAGGAGTGGGGAATCAAACCCGGTTCTCCCAGATAAGAGAGCTCTGGCTGACCCAAGGCCATTCCAGCAGCTGCAAGTGCAGGAGTGGGGAATCAAACCCGGTTCTCCCAGATAAGAGAGCTATGGCTGACCCAAGGCCATTCCAGCAGCTGCAAGTGGAGGAGTGGGGAATCCAACCCGGTTCTCCCATATAAGAGAGCTCCGGCTGACCCAAGGCCATTCCAGCAGCTGCAAGTGGAGGAGTGGGGAATCCAACCCGGTTCTCCCAGATAAGAGAGCTCTGGCTGACCCAAGGCCATTCCAGCTGTTGCAAGTGGAGGAGTGGGGAATCCAACCCAGTTCTCCCAGAGAAGAGAGCTCTGGCTGACCCAAGGCCATTCCAGCAGCTGCAAGCGGAGAAGTGGGGAATAAAACCTGGTTCTCCCAGATAAGAGTTCTCACACTTAACCACTACACCAAACTGGCTCTCTTACAATTATTTTCCCTTCCTCCCCCACAATAGACATCCTGTGAGATGGGTGGGGCTGAGAGAGCTCTCTCAGAAGCTGCCCTTTCAAGGACAACTCCTGCGAGAGCTATGGCTGACCCAAGGCCATTCCAGCAGCTGCAAGTGGAGAAATGGGGAATCAAACCTGGTTCTCCCACATAAGAGTTCTCGTACTTAACCACTACACCAATGACCCAAGGCCATTCCAGCTGCTGCAAGTGGAGGAGTGGGGAATCAAACCCGGTTCTCCCAGACAAGAGTCTGCACACTTAACCACTACAACCAGCTTTGGAACAGACTCCACTCCCTGCACTCCCTGGGGTTCCCACGACTTCCCAAAGAATCTGCCCAATGGCTGCCGTTGCCTCAAAATGAATTCCCTCCACGCAATTATGCATTTTCTTTCTCAATAAAAAAAATCCTAGAAAAGCAAAATATGTACCACAAATTCATCAGGCATGTTCCTATAAACCGCAGGAATGGGCGGTGGGGCTGAGGGGGCTTTGGGAGTGATATGCTTGAATGATATAGTTAATGAAAAGGCCCGGAAAAGCGGCTCTATTTTTTATTAATGCCTTTTTTCTTCCTCTTCTTCTTCGCGCCCCCCACCCCCATCTTAAATTAATTTCATGGTGGTGAAAAGCGCCAGCCTCATAACTCAGGAGAATGAACAATTCTCTTAATCTGCTGAATAGGTATAACTTTGGGCCCCCCGTTTTGGGGCAAGATGAATGCCGCTCGGAGAGAAGGCCGAAGTAATTATTTTGAGACGGGAAGCTTTAAAAGAGCTATCGTGCGTATCTGAGCGGTTGGCTCTGGATTTATCCAAAAGAGCGTTGAGTTTACGGGCCCAACTTTTAGCTCTGGGGTCAAAGGGGCGTCTCTCTTGAGTGACTACCTACCCAGAAAGATCAATGGTCCGCTGAGAATCAATGGATCGAGGAGACCATCTTGAATTGGCCATAACTGGATTCGAACAAGGGTCCGGCAGGAGAAGAGATGAGGGAATGCACTCATGCTGAGAGCCAGTTTGGTGGAGTGGTTAAGTGTGCGGACTCTTATCTGAGAGAACCGGGTTTGATTCCCCACTCCTCCACTTGCATCTGCTGGAATGGCCTTGCGTTAGCCATAGCTCTGGCAGAGGTTGTCCTTGAAAGGGCAGCTGCGGTGAGAGCCCTCTCAGCCCCACCCACCCACCTCACAGAGTGTCTGTTGTGGGGGGAGAAGATATAGGAGATTGTAAGCCACTCTGAGTCTCTGATTCAGAGAGAAGGGTGGGGTATAAATCTGCAGTCGTCTTCTTCTTTATGTTCAGTTTGGAAAATAACTTAGGACCAGTAATTATTGCCCTTCTCTGAAATCTCTCTCCCCCTGCCGCCCCACATCCTTAGTTTCTCTTAGTTCCAGTATGTGTATTTATCGTGTGCATTTGGTATTCTTTTATCCCAGTTACCCCTTCTTGCTCTGGCAGTTTGATATAGTAGTTAAGTGTGTGGACTCTTATCTGGGAGAACCGGGTTTGAATTTAGGGTGGCCATAATGTCTGAAGGCCAGCCAGGGACACCTTTGGGAGGGGGAAGGGCCTCTGGAGGGCCTCCAGGGACCCGCGGCGGCCTCTCTGCGGCCTCTGGAGGCCCTCCAGGGACCCGCAGCGGCCTCTGCCACCGCCGCCGGGCCCCGCGCCCGGGGGGGGATGGCGGCGAGTGAGGGAGCCAGCGTCCCTGCGCGTGCGCACACCGCCGTGCGCACGCGCAGGGACGCTGGCTCCCTCACTCCCCGCCTTCCCCGCCCGCGCGCGCGGCCCGCCGGCTCCCCGCTGGCTATACCGGGACTTCTAATGGTCCCGGTATAGCCAGCCCGGGAGCCGGGAATTGGTGGCCAGAACCGGGAAAGTCCCGGGAGACCGGGACGGTCTGGCCACCCTATTCCCCACTCCTCCACTTGCAGCTGCTGGAATGGCCTTGGGTCAGCCAGAGCTCCCGCAGAGCTGTCCTTGAAAGGACAGCTGCTGTGAGAGCCCTCTCAGCTCCACCCACCTCACAGGGTGTGTGTTGTGGGGGAAGAAGATAAAGGAGATAGTAAACTGTTCTGAAACTCTGAGATTCAGAGTATAGGGCGGGATATAAATCTAATATCTTCTTTTTCCTTAAAGCTAATCCCCCCCCCCCCCCAATTTGGAGTCTGTCTCTTTGGGTAACACACATGTACACCACCATGAGCTTAGCATCACTACCTGGTGCCAAAGTATCTAGCATGTCATATCTAGTACAACATTAAAAATAACACTTTCCGTATGAAGAAAAGTTAAAACACTTGGGGCTCTTTAGCTTGGAGAAACGTTGACTGAGGGGTGACATGATAGAAGCTGACAAGACTATGCATAGGATAGAGAAGGTAGCGAAAGAAGTACTTTTCTCCCTTTCTCACTATGCAAGAACTCGTGGACACTCAATGAAATTGCTGGGGAGTCGGGTTAGAATAGATAAAAGGAAGTCCTTCTTCACCCAAAGGGAGATTAGCACATGGAATTCACTGCCACAGGAGGTGGCGGCGGCTACAAGCATAGATGGCTTCAAGAGGGGATTGGGTAAACATCTGGAGCAGAGATTCATCAGTGGCTCTTAGCCACAGCATATTGTTGGAACTCTCTGTCTGGGGCAGTGATGCTCTGTATTTTTGGTGCTGAAGGGGCACCTTGGGAGGGCTTCTAGTGCCCTGGTCCTGCTGGTGGACCTCTTGATGGCACCTGGGTTTTTTGGCCACCATGTGACACAGAGTATTGGACTGGATGGGCCATTGGCCTGATCCAACATGGCTTCTCTTATGTTCTTAACATCGTGGCATTGGGGTGACACTCTACAATTTGCCACAAAACTCTATGGTTAAAGCATAGATTTTCGAGGGGTGAGTCCTAGAGCATCATGCTGACAGGGTGATGTCATTTCACTCTGGAAGTGACAACAGTCATTGGTGCAAGGCCATATAACCCCGCCCCCTTTCTCCCCTGCTGGTCTACACAGGGAAAGCTGTCTCCACGGCTTGAATTCATCAGATGATATGCCATGGGGTTGTTGCCACCCTCCAGGTGGGACCCGGAGATCTCCCACAATTACAATCTCTAGGTGACCGATTCACCAGGAGAAAGAGGCTGCTTTGGAGGGTGGACACTATGACATTATACCCTACTGCGGTCCTTCCCCTCCCCAAACCCCACCAATTCCTGGCTCTACCCCGAATCTCCAGGAATTTACCAACCAGGAGCTGGCAACGTTAACCTTACCTCAGTGAAAATGAATGCCAATCCCCAGGTGGGGGGCAGGGGAGCCCCCAGTTTGGAGGCCCTCCCCCCACTTCAGGGTTATCAGAAAGTGGGTGGGGGGAGGGCAGACATTTCCCTACCCCCACTTTCTGATAACCTATTATTCCCTATGGAGACCAATTCCCATAGAGTATAGTAGAGAACTGATCTGTGGGTGTCTGGGCTTCTGGGGGGCTATTTTTTTAGGTAGAGGCACCAAATTCTCAGCATAGCATCGGGTGACTCTCCTCAAAATAACCTCCAAGTTTCAAAAGGATTGGGCGAGGGGGTCCAGTTGTATGAGCCCCCAAAGAAGGTGCCCCTATACTTCATTATTGCAAACGGAGGGAAGACATTTAAAAGGTATGCAGTCCCTTTAAATGTGACGGCCAGAACTCCCTTCAGAGTTCAATTATGCTGGTCACACCCTTGCTCCTGGCTCCACCCCCAAAGTCTCCTGACTCCGCCCCCAAAGTCTACTGACCTGCCGCCTCGCCGATATAGGGGTTTGGCCTTACAATGGCTTTCCTCCTTCCTCAAGGGACGGGGACAAAGGGTGGCAATCGGGAGTGAGCTGTCCCAGAGGTGCACACTAGACTGTGGGGTGCCTCAGGGAGCAGTTCTCTCCCCGATGTTATTCAATATCTACATGCGCCCCCTTGCCCAGATTGCCCGGAGGTTTGGGCTCGGGTGTCATCAATATGCAGATAACACCCAGCTCTATCTGCTAATGGATGACCGGCCTGACTGCGTCCAGGGAATCTGGACCAGGCATTGCAAGCCGTGGCAACTTGGCTTAGGCTGAGTGGGTTGAAGTTGAACCCGACAAAGACAGAGGTCCTTTGCGTGGGTCGCGGCGCTCTGGGGAGGGAAATACCTCTCCTGGTTTTTGACGGTGTGCCGCTGAAAGCGGCGCACCAAGTCAAGAGCCTGGGAGTTCTACTGGAGCCTTCATTATCAATGGAGGCCCAGAGAGCAACCACTGCCAAGTCGTCGTTTTTTCATCTGAAGCGGGCAAGGCAGTTGGCCCCTTTCCTAGAGCGTCGGGACCTAGCAACAGTGATCCATGCGACGGTCAGCTCAAGATTGGACTACTGTAATGCCCCCTACATGGGGCTGCCTCTGTGCCGAACCCGGAAGCTGCAGCTAGTGCAGAACGCGGCGGCTAGGCTGTTATTAGGGCTCCCGAAGTGGGAGCACATACAGCCAGGGCTGCGCGGACTGCACTGGCTGCCAGTTACATACCGGGTTCGCTACAAAGTGCTGGTTATTACCTTTAAAGCCCTATATGGTCGAGGACCTGCCTACCTGAGGGACCGTCTTTCCCCATACGAGCCCCAGAGAGCACTGAGGCCAGCGGGGAAGAACAAGCCGGCTATCCCCGGGCCAAAGGAGGCGAAACTGCAGAACACCCGCACACGGGCCTTCTCTATTGTAGCTCCACACCTATGGAACCAGCTCCCAGAAGAGGTGCGGGCCCTGCGGAGCCTCGACCAATTCCGCAGGGCCTGCAAGACCACCCTTTTCAGGATGGCCTTTGCGGACTGCTGACTGAAGGATTGGTGGATTGTAGGGTTGCCAAGTCCAATTCAAGAAATATCTGGGGACTTTGGGGGTGGAGCCAGGAGACTTCGGGGGTGGAGCCAGGAGACATTAGGGGTGGAGCCAAGATCAAGGCTGTGACAAGCATCATTGAACTCCAAAGGGAGTTCCGGCCATCACATTTCAAGGGACGGCACACCTTTTCAATTCCTTCCTTCCATAGGAAATAATGAAGGATAGGGGCACCTTCTTTTGGGGCTCGTAGAATTGGACCCCCTGGTCCAATCTTTTTGACACTTGGGGGGTATTTTGGGGAGAAGCACTAGATGCTATACTGAAAATTTGGTGCCTCTACCCCAAAAAACAGCCCCCCAGAATCCCAGAAACCCGCAGATCAATTCTCCATGATTTTCTATGGGAATAAATCTCCATAGGGAATAATAGAATTCCCAGCAGACATTTTCCTCCCCTCCCCCCACTTTCTGACGACCCTGAAGCGGGGGGAGGGTCTCCAAACCAGGGGATCCCTTGCCCCCACCTGGGGATTGGCAACCCTAGTGGATTGATGGGTTCATCTAAGTGACTCTCGCCTAAGTGACTTTCGCCATCCTGCCAACCGACAGAATAGCACCAGAAACGCGTATTGTTATTGCTAATTTATGTTAACTGTGAATTAGAATGGTTTTAAGATTAATGTTGATTTTAAAGTTTTGTATACATTACTGTATGGACGTGTTGTTAGCCGCCCTGAGCCTGCCTTGGCGGGGAGGGCGGGATATAAATAAATTATTATTATTATTATTATTATAAAATCCCCAGCTATTTCTTGAGTCAGACTTGGCAACCCTATCTGCTGCCGGGGGGGCGGGGCAAAATTAGTAACGGAGGGAACTTTCAACAGAAGCTGATTTTCACATAATCCAATTTGCGCGAGTTTCGGCTTCCAAAGGCCCCTCTTCTCACGCCGTTCTCCAAGACACCGGGCGCCTTGGCTTCCTTTGTGTTCGGTTGCCATGAATACATCTATTTTCCTGTTGCTAGGTAGCCCCAGGGAAGTGGTGACAGAGGGACCATTCATCAGTATGGCCCCCAGTTGCTCTCGGTTACCTCATAATTCAAAGACAATGGGAAATGAGGTAGATTGTGATGGCCTCAGGGAATGGGCCATTCGGGAATAAATATTAAGGAGAAGCCAGGATGCGACCAGCCAGAAGAGCATTTAAATAATCCTCGCTGAGGCCTCCTCCCTTCCCCCGCCACCAATAGCAGAAATCTAAGGCTGCCAGTCTCCAACTAGGGTCTGGAAATCTCCCGGCATTACAACCAGGCCTCAGATTCAGCAGGAGCTCACAGGAGAGCAGCTCCTGAACCTTTCTGAGGGTTCCCCCTCTCCCTCCCCACCTCCCTTGTCCATTGAATGGGAGGTGCAGCTGCATAACAATCCCTGGATCAGAAGAACGGGCAGCCAGCCAGCCACCAGGGGCTTGGCCATGCCTCCAGCAGCTCTCATTAACCCCTGGAGAAGACCACACCACCCTTTCTTCACCTCTTATGTAGTTGGGCAGCGGGTGGCTTGCTGCCCTTTTGACTGGGGGTGGCGGCAGCGACCCAGGAGAGCCCCAGGTGAGCGAGGCCTGCTTGGGCTGGCTGGATCTCTAGCCAGCCCAAGCAGGCCTCACTCGTCTGGGGCTCTCCTTTCTTGCATCAGGTTGCTTTTGTCTGGGGGGGGCAACATATGCTAATGAGTTACGCTAATGAGCTCCGCCACCTATTTTTCTACAAAATGACCCCTGATTACAACTCGTCTCCAGAGATCGAGGTTCATTTGAAATGTGATGTTGGAGGAGAGTTTTATAGATCCTATTAGGGTAGCCAGTCCCCAGTTGGGGGGCAGGGGATCGCCTGGTTTGGAGGCCCTCCCCATGCTTCAGGGTTATCAGAAATTTTCTGCATGCCATCTGATGCCGCTCCTCAAAAAACAGGCCCCCACAGCCCCAGGTACTCAGGGATCAATTCTCCATTGCACCCTATGGCAGGGGTGGCCAAACTTGCTTTAAGTAAGAGCCACATAGAATAAATGTCAGATGTTTGAGAGCTGAAAGGCAGGAAGGAAGGCAGGAAGGCAGGAGGGAAGAAAGGCAAATAGATGGGGAAGAGGTGGAAAGAAAACAACTTTAAAAGCATTATCCAAGCTGCTGGCTGGCTTGGTGAAATGATTTAAAGGAAGAAATGCCAATGGAGTGGTGGGGTCTTCAAGGGCCATACAATATATGTGAAAGAGTCACATGGAGCTCCTGAGCTGCAGTGTAGCAACCCCTGCCCTATGGGAATGGGTCTCCATAGGGAATAATGGAGTGCCTGGCAGACATTTCCCTCCCCCTTCCCCCCGATCGTTTTCTGATAACCATGAAGCAGGGAAGGGCCTCCAGATTTTGATGCAATAATTCAGAGCAAGAGAAGAAAAAGACTGCAGATTTATACCCCACCTTTCTCTCTGAATCAGACTCAGAGTGGCTTACAATCTCCTGTATCTTCTCTCCCCACAACAGAAACCCTGTGAGGTGGGTGGGGTTGAGAGAGCTCTCATAGCAGTGGCCCTTTCAACGACAACTCCTGCAAGAGCTATGGCTGACCCAAGGCCATTCCAGCAGGTGCAAGTGGAGGAGTGGGGAATCAAACCCTGTTCTCCCAGATAAGAGAGCTATGGCTAACCCAAGGCCATTCCAGCAGGTGCAAGTGGAGGAATGGGGAATCCAACCCGGTTCTCCCAGATAAGAGAGCTATGGCTAACCCAAGGCCATTCCAGCAGGTGCAAGTGGAGGAGTGCGGAATCAAACCTGCCTCTCCCAGATAAGAGAGCTATTGCTAACCCAAGGCCATTCCAGCAGGTGCAAGTGGAGGAGTGGGGAATCAAACCCGGTTCTCCCAGATAAGAGAGCTCTGGATGACCCAAGGCCATTCCAGCAGGTGCAAGTGGAGAAGTGGGGAATCAAACCCGGTTCTAAGAGAGCTCTGGCTGACCCAAGGCCATTCCAGCAGGTGCAAGTGGAGGAGTGGGGAATCCAACCCGGTTCTCCCAGATAAGAGAGCTCTGGCTGACCCAAGGCCATTCCAGCAGGTGCAAGTGGAGGAGTGGGGAATCCAACCCGGTTCTCCCAGATAAGAGAGCTCTGGTTGACCCAAGGCCATTCCAGCAGCTGCAAGTGGAGGAGTGGGGAATCCAACGCGGTTCTCCCAGATAAGAGAGCTCTGGCTGACCCAAGGCCATTCCAGCAGCTGCAAGTGGAGGAGTAGGGAATCCAACCCGGTACTCCCAGATAAGAGAGCTCTGGCTGACCCAAGGCCATTCCAGCAGGTGCAAATGGAGAAGTGGGGAATCAAACCCGGTTCTCCCTGATAAGAGTCCGCACACTTCACCACTACACCAAACTGGCTCTCAGTCAGTTATCAGAGACTGTTAAACAAACAAAATATTGCAAGAGTGCTAATCTTTTGAGCATCTTTTAAGTTATTTTTAAATCTAATTGTATTTGACTGTGTCCTTTGTAAAGTTTGAATCTCCGCTACCTGGCATTTCATTTTACGACGCACGCGGCCCAGCCTGGCAAGGTCTTCTTTATGTCAGATTCGGCTCTCATTAACAAATGGGTTCAACACCCCTGCATTAATTCCACAAGGTCTGATTGGCTGGCATTGCCCACGTTACTGGCCAGAGCATGGGTCTGTGCTCTGTTGTAGAGCATCTGCTTGGCATTCAGGGGAGGGACGGTGGCTCAGTGGCAGAGCATCTGCTTGGGAAGCAGAAGGTCCCAGGTTCAATCCCCGGCATCTCCAAAAAAGGGTCCAGGCAAATAGGTGTGAAAAACCTCCGCTTGAGACCCTGGAGAGCCGCTGCCAGTCTGAGAAGACAATACTGGCTTGGATGGACCAAAGGTCTGATTCAGTATAACGCAGCTTCATATGTGGGAGGTCTCAGGGTCAATTCCTGACATCTCCAGTTAGTGGCTAGTGTTCAAGACCCCAGATAGCTTCTGCCAATCAAAGGAGACAAAACCAGCCTTTATAGACCAAGGATGTGTATCTGGAGACCAAGTACTATGAAGAAAGGTTGAAGGAGCTGGGCATGTTTAGCCTGGAGAGGAGATGACTGAGAGGTGATAGGATCACCATCTTCAAGTACTTGAATGGCTGTCCTATAGAGGATGGGGTGGAATTCTTTTATGTTGCTCCTGAAGGTCGGACCAGAACCAATGGGTTGAAATAAAATCAAAAGAGTTTCCGGCTCAACATTATCCCTATCCCTGGATATCCCTAGCCTGGAGAGGAGGCAGCTGAGAGGTGATATGATCACCATCTTCAAGTGCTTGAACGGCTGTCATATAGAGCAGGGGTGGCCAACGGTAGCTCTCCAGATGTTTTTTGCTTACAACTCCCATCAGCCCCGGCCAGCATGGGCAATGGCTGCGGCTGATGGGAGTGGTAGGCAAAAAGCATCTGGAGAGCTACCGTTGGCCACCCCTGATATAGAGGATATGCGGAATTGTTTTCTGTTGCCCCAGAAGGTCGGCCCAGAACCGGTGGGTCGAAATTAAATCAAAGGCATTTTCGACTAAGCATTAGGAAGAACTTCCTGACCATTAGAGCGGCTCCTCAGTGGAACAGGCTTCCTCTTCGGGAGGTGGTGGGCTCTCCTTCCTTGGAGGTTTTGAAGCAGAGGGCCCTCTGACAGCAATGAAGATCCTGTGAATTTAGGGGGAGGTGTCTGTGAGTTCCCTGCATTGTGCAGGGGGCTGGACTAGATGATGGAGGTCCTTTCCAACTCTAGGATTCTATTAGGAAGAACTTCCTGACCGTTAGAGCGATTCCTCAGTGGAACAGGCTTCCCCCTCGGGAGGTGGTGGGCTCTCCTTCCCTGGAGGTTTTGAAGCAGATGCTAGATGATCATCTGACAGCAATGAAGATCCTGTGGACTTAGGCAGATCATGAGAGGGAGGGCCGGAAGGGTCGCATCAGTGCTTAGTCCTCGTGGCCCTTTCTTACATCCCCAGGGAAATGCTGATGGCGACTTTGAGGTCAGTCAGCAATTTTTCTCCAGGACAGTTTGGCAAGAGATCCTGGAGGTTTTTGCCATCTTCTGGGCATGGAGCAGAAGTCACTGGGGATGCATGTGTGTGTGTGGGTGAGGTATTTGTGATGTTCCTGCACTATGCAGGAAGTTGGACTAGATGACCCGGAAGGTCTCTTTCCAACTCTATGATTCAATGATGTCACTCAGTCTCAGGAGACTGAGTGTGGGATAGTAATTAAGAGTGTCGGAACATGTTCCAAGAGACCAGGGTTTGAACCCTGGCTTGTGCCATGGGGGCTTGCTGGGTCACCTTGGGTTGGTCAACACACTAGCCTACCTGACAGGGTTGTTGTGGGGATAAACGAAAGAGAGAAGAATGATGTAAGTCACTTTGGGTACCCTTTAGGGAGGAAGGAAGGGTAGAAACTTATTGTTGGAACTCTCTGTCTGCGGCAGTGATGCTCTGTATTCTTGGTGCTTGGGGGGGGGCACAGTGGGAGGGCTTCTCATGTCCTGGCCTCACTGGTGGACCTCCTGATGGCATCTGAGGGGGTTTTGGCTACTATGTGACAAAGAGTGTTGGACTGGATGGGCCATTGGCCTGATCCAACAGGGCTTCTCTTATGTTCTTATGTGACACAGAGTGTTGGACTGGATGGGCCACTAGTCTGATCCAACATGGCTTCTCTGATGTTCTTATGTGACACAGAGTGTTGGACTGGATGGGCCACTGGCCTGATCCAACAAGGCTTCTCTTATGTTCTTATGTGACACAGAGTGCTGGACTGGATGGGCCACTGGCCTGATCCAACAGGGCTTCTCTTATGTTCTTATGTGACACAGAGTGCTGGACTGGATGGGCCATTGGCCTGATCCAACAGGGCTTCTCTTATGTTCTTATTTAGAAAGGAAATAATTAAGAAGTCTTTGAGTGTATCTCTGTACAAGAAGAAAGTTCACAAAGGTGACACCGAGAAGAAGATGACCGGGGCAGCAAAGTCAAGATGAATTTGGGAACTATGTCAGCCCTTTCAAAAGCCCTGCTTTCTTTTGCTGCTAATATGAAACAGGTTTCCATAAGGTTACTATATTTATTTGAAATATTTCTACTCAAACTGGAGAGCCAGTTTGGTGTAGTGGTTAAGTGTGCGGACTCTTATCTGGGAGAACCGGGTTTGATTCCCCACTCCTCCACTCGCAGCTGCTGGAATGGCCTTGGGTCAGCCATAGCTCTGGCAGAGGTTGTTCTTGAAAGGGCAGCTGCTGGGAGAGCCCTCTCCAGCCCCACCCACCTCACAGGGTGTCTGTTGTGGGGGAGGAAGGTAAAGGAGATTGTGAGCCGCTCTGAGACTCTTCGGAGTGGAGGGCGGGATATAAATCCAATATCTTCTTCTTCTTCATCTCTCCACCCCAAGTGCTGGAGAAGACTTTTGAGTCCCTTGGACTGCAAGAAGATCCAATCAGTCAGTCCTAAGGGAAATCAACCCAGACTGTTCTCTGGAAGGTCAGATGCTGAAGCTGAAGCTCAAATACTTTGGCCACCAAATAAGAAGGGAGCACTCCCTGGAGAAGACCCTGATTCTGGGAAAGACAAGCCAAAAGAAGAAGGGGACAGCAAAAGAGGAGATGGCTGGAGAGTGTTACTGATGTAACAAACATGAATTTGAGCAGACTTCGGAGAATGGTGGAAGACAGGAGGGCCTGGTGTGACTTTATCCATGGGGTCAGACTTGACTGTGCGACTGAACAACAACAACAAGAAACTATATTTTGAAAAGTGAAAAAGACGACATATTTCCCAACCACCTACTTCAAACAAGTGATCACTGTGACGTATCTCCTTTTAAATCCCCTTCCCCAGGGGTGGAATTCTAGCAGGAGCTCCTTTGCATATTAGGCCACACACCCCTGATAGAGCCAGTTCTCCAAGAGCTCACAAGGCTCTTTTTTGTAAGCTCTTGCAGGATTGGCTACATCAGGGGTGCGTGGCCTAATATGCAAAGGAGCTCCTGCTAGAATTTCACCCCTGCAGCCTTCCCCTACCACTTAAACAGCGGTAATTGCTACTAGCGAGGAATATTCCAAACCTTCCAACCCCAAGAGAGGACATTTTCACCAGTGTTTTAAAAAAGAGTCCAAAAGAGGACCGACACACACAAAAAAGAGGACATGTCCCCTTAAAAGAGGCTATTCGGCAACCCCGGTTAACATTTCCTTAAGTCCAAAAGACTATTCTTCAGTCTTCAATCCTTCATATTACTGTTCTTCGTTTTTATATTTATTTGAAATATTTCTACCCATCTCTCCACCCCAGATGCCCGGGGCACTTCACAGCCATATAATTCAATTAACATAACTCAACCCAGCAACAGAATCTAAAACATACAGAGGAGTGGAAGCGCCGTGCATTTCATGGCTGATGCGTTTGACGGCCGAAAATTCCGGGCTCGGCAGCAGCGAATCGAGCGTCAGCCGCTGGCCAGGTTGGTTTGGTTTGGCAACTGTGCCAGGAGATTCCAACGCCAGTCGAACAGGTTTGCCTTGGGTTTTGTCCGAGCTGAGCATGTGTGACAACGCTGATTCAAAGATTTTAGGTTTTCACGGCTGGTAACATCATTAGGGTTTGTAGAATCTTTCGGGATCAAGTGCCGTGTTCTACTGGAGAAAGTTTTCCTTCTAGATGTTTCGTTCTCATCCTCATCACTGAGGATGTTCTCTGCAGCTGAGAAGGAAACGTCTGGAAGGAAAACTTTCTCCAGTAGAACACGGCACTTGATCCCGAAAGATTCTACAAACCCTAACGCTGATTCAAACAGACTGGCAGCGATTAATGACGCTAGTTAGACAACCACTGTCAAGATAGGATTTTTAAAACGTAAACGCAGCATTGGTTTAGGACTGATTCAGACGATTTGTGACGGATTCGCTGTCTGTTTAAACAAAATGCCTGCCAATCACCACAATGGGCAGACAGAGAAAACAATGGCAACACGATATAAACAGAAATCTAAAAACCAATTGTGTCAAGAACACAAAATTGACAAAAATCTATATATTATATTGTGCAAAAACATCCCAATTTCATTCCAAAACCATAAATCACATAGAAAGCATGAAGCCCCAAACAGAAACACTGTTCCTAAAGATGACTCCGACGAAATCTTTTCAAAAAGTCTGTAATACTACTCAGGAGTAAATTCCAAACGGAGTCCTTCCACTGATGTCGGCTTCTGAAGGAGAAAGTCTTGCCTTCACGCAATCACCGGCTTAAATCGCATTCTGCTGCACTTGCAGCTTTTTCACAAACCAATGCTTCTGGGGATGTTCCCCTCATTCTAAGAAGACTAGGTATACAAGTAGGTTGAATACGTGTAAAACCTCCTTTGGACCATCTGACAGGCAGAGTTCCACAGGACTCCGTTTGGAATTTACTCCTGAGTAGTATTACTCCTTATCGGGCAGACGTTACAAGCATCGAGGCACTGCTGTTGAAGACGCAGCTGCGCTGGGCAGGGCATATTTCCAGGATGGAAAACCACCGCCTTCCCAAGATTGCTCTATATGGCGAACTTTCCACCGGCCATCGAAATAGAGGGGCACCAAAGAAGAGGTACAAGGCCTCCTTGAAGAAATCCCTTGGCACCTGTCGCATCAACCATCACCAGTGGTCTGACCTAGCCTCAGATCGCAAAGCATGGAGGCACACCATCCACCAGGCTGTCTCTTCTTTGAGAACGCACGCATAGCTGGTCTTGAGGACAAAAGGAGATTGAGGAAGAATCGCACTGCTACAGCACCCACCCCAAATCAGACTTTTCCCTGCAGCCACTGTGGCCGGATCTGCCTGTCCCACATTGGTCTTGTCAGCCACCAGCGAGCCTGCAGCAGACGTGGACTACTGCACCCTTCTTAAATCTTCGTTTGCGAAGTCAAGCCGAGAGAGAGAGTATTACTCCTTATAGACTTTTTTCCTCTTAAAACAATTTTATTTGGTTACATATGATAACAAATTACATTTCTTGCATCATTAATAACTTCTTTTATCTATCCCGTATATTACTTTCTACCCACCCCTCCCCCTGTTACTTGACCCCCGCCAGTGTTATTTACTTAAAGTACTAATGTTTAAAGGTACCCTTAACTAATAAAAACAAAAATTAATATTCTTTTTTCTAAGACTTAATCATTATCAAAAATTGTCCAATGTCCTTTTATTTTCCACTCTTTTTCTACATATCTTCTGAACTTTTCCCACTCCACCTTAAAAACTTCTAAATCATAGTCTCTTAAAATTCTTGTTAATTTATTCATTTCACTCCATGTCATAACTTTTACAATGCAATCCCATTTCTCTGGTATTTTTTCTTGCTTCCACAACTGCACATATAATGTCCTAGCAGCTGAAAGCAAGTACCAAATTTTAGTTCTATCTTCTTTTGGAAATTTTTCCATTTGTAATCCCAACAGAAAAGTCTCTCAACTTCCTTAAATTCATATCCCAAGATCCTAAAAATTTCTTGTTGAATCATCTGCCAATACTTTTTTGTTCTTTCACAAGTCCACCACATATGGTAGAAAGAACCTTCATGTTTTTTACATTTCCAGCATCTGTCTGGCATCTTATTATTCATCTTTGCCAAATTCTTAGGAGTCATATACCATCTATACATCATTTTAAAACAGTTCTCTTTAATACCATGACACGTCGAAAGCTTCATAGAGTTCTTCCACAAATATTCCCAAGTTTTCATCTGTATTTCTTTATTTACATTAATTGCCCACTTAATCATTTGAGATTTCACTACTTCATCTTCCGTAGACCATTTTAAAAGTAATTTATATAATTTTGAAATTAATTTTTCGTTGTCTCCAAGCAGAACTTTTTCCATTTCTGTTTGCTCTTTTCTTATTCCTTCAGTTTTAATGTCATTCTCCACCAAGCTCTTTATTTGTTGCATTTGAAACCAATCATATTTATTATTCAGCTCTTCAGCAGTTTTCAATTCTATTTTGCCACTTTGTATTTTTAATAGTTGATTATATGACAACCACTTTTCTTCACCCGTCTCAGTTGTTACTTTTATCACTTCGGCTGGCACTATCCATAACAGTTTTCTCTAATCTCCATATTTCTTATATTTCATCCATGTATTTAGCAAGCTGTTTCTTATATAATGGTGAGAGAAAAAGCCGTCTATCTTTTTCCCCCCATAATACATATAAGCGTGCCAGCCAAATTTATTTCCATGACCTTCCAATGCTAAGAGTTTTTTGTTTAACAACATTATCCATTCTTTTATCCATACTAAGCAAATTGCTTCATGATATAATTTTAAGTCTGGAAATTGAAATCCGCCTCTCTCTTTTGCATCTGTTAAAATTTTCATTTTAATTCTTGGTTTCTTCCCCGCCCACACAAACTCTGAAATTTTTCTTTGCCATCTATTAAATTGTTTACTGTCTTTCACAATTGGAATAGTTTGAAACAAATACATTATTCTTGGTAGAATATTCATTTTAATTGCGGCTATTCTACCCAACAGTGACAAATTAAGTTTATTCCACTTTAACATTTTCATCCATTTTACGCCATAGCTTCTCATAATTATTTTTGAACAAATCAATATTCTTCATTGTTATCTCCACACCCAAATATTTTACCTTGGAGGTAACTTCACAGCCCGTTAGTCTCTGCAATTCTTGTTGCTTATTTATTTGCATATTTTTACATAGAAGTTTTGATTTTTCTTTATTAATACAAAGTCCCGCCAACTCCCCATATTCTTGTATTTTGGCTAACAACAAAGGTGTGACTTGTATGGGGTTTTCATTTATAAACATTATATCATCTGCAAATGCTCTGTATTTGTAAGTAAATCCTTTTACTTTTAATCCTTCTATTTCTTTATCTTCTTGAATTTGCATCAGTAATATTTCAAGAGTCATTATAAACAACAGTGCAGAAAGTGGACAACCTTGTCTTGTACCTTTACTAATTATCATGTCTTCTGTAAGATCAGCATTTATACATAGCCTTGCATATTGTTCAGTATTATTGCGTTTATCATTCTTACAAAGCTTTCTCCCGGCTCCATTTTTTCCATTACTGCAAACATAAAATCCCAATTTTAATTGTCAAATGCTTTCTCTGTGTCTGCAAAGAATAATGCTACTTCCTTTTCTGGATGTCTTTCATAATATACTACAATATTTACCACAGTTCTGATATTGTCTCTTATTTGCCTTTTGGGAAGAAACCCCGCTTGATCTTCCTTTATAAAATTTATCAAATATTGTTTAAACCATTCTGCCAAGATTCTTGCATATATTTTATAATTATTTAATAATGAAATTGGTCTATAATTTTTTATGTTCATAACATCTCTATCTTCCTTTGGAATCAACGAAATAACAGCTTCCTTCCATGTATTTGGTATTTTCCCTTTTGTTCTTATCATATTCATCAATTTCTGAAGTTTCGGGATTAACTCTTCTTTGAGGGTTTTAAAAAATTTAGCTGTATAACCATCTGGCCCAGGTGCTTTTCCATTTTTCATTGCATTAATTGCTGCTTCAATTTCTATTTTTTCAATTGGATCGTTCAAAACTTTTCGCATATTTTCTGCTAAGGGTGCTATTTTTATCTTTTGTAAGTACTCATCCATCTTTTCTTTCCTTATTTTAACACCTTTAAATAACTTGGCATAATACTGTCAGAACTTAAGAACTTCAAACGGATCCCATACTTGGTTACAAAGTTAGGATTTTATTGAAGAGAACTAAGCACTGGAAGAGGCAAGATAACAGTGATGGCGAGAGCCAGCACCAGCACAATTTTATACACGTAAAACAAACATCTCACAAAGCCACAATTCACCCCGTTACAGGCACATCTGTCTTCTCACCATCACTATCAGTAGAGAGGATGCCTCCCTACTTCGAAGGCCATGCTGTTTGGCTTCAAAGGGTCTCAGTGTGAGAATGTACAGAGACACAACATAACTCATTCTACAACCCCAAATATTTTGGATACCAGTGGGGCAAGGTTAATTACTACTCAAGCCTTTTGGGTCAAGCAAGGGTTACAACATGGAGCCAGTTTGGTTCAGTAACAAAGCAGTTCTAAGTCATAGTAAGAATACATTACAGCCTTGGTCACATTATAGGGAACCAGCAGTAAAGATACAAGTTCTGACATACTGCCCCCCCTAAGCGCCCCCCCCCCCGCGGGGCCCGCCTTGGGCTTGTGTGGGTACAGTAGGTGAAACTTTTTCAGCAGTTGCGGAGCGGCTACATTCTGAGATTCGACCCACTCGTCACAGCTCGGGGGGAAGTGTTTCCACCTGATCAAATAATACAGTTTCCCCCGTTTGACTTTGGAGTCCAGGATCTCCTGGACCTCATGGTGACTCTGACCCCTCACTGTCGTCGGAGGGGGCGGTGGGGCCCTGGGATGGAAGGACGTAGCACCAGGGTCTTTCCGAAGCAAGCTGCAATGAAAAACAGGATGGATCTTACTTAGAGATTTGGGCAGTTCAAGTTCCACGGTCACCTTGTTTATTACCCTTTTTATTTTAAATGGGCCCAGGAACTTCAGTGCGAGTTTGCGACAGGGCTGGGGAAGTGGAAGGTTTTTTGTGGACAGAAAAACTGTATCCCCCACCTTCAAGTCCCACTCTTGGGAGTGCTTTTTGTCGAATTGCTGTTTGTAGGCTTTTTTCGCTTCCTCCAGGTTTTCCTGAATACCCTTCCAGCCTTCACGGAGGCCCTCCCACCATTGCTGACAGGAAGTGGGTTCGGTCGGGCTGGCGGGGAGGGCGAGAGTGGGAAACGGTTTGCCCTCGTAACCATTGATAATTTGAAAAGGGGAGGTTTTGGTTGAGCTATGGAGGCTGTTGTTGTATCCATACTCTGCGAAAGGGAGGAGGTCCACCCAGTTGGACTGTTGGAAGTTAATGAAACAGCGGAGGTACTGTTCCAGAAGACCGTTAACCCTCTCCGTCTGTCCGTCCGACTGGGGGTGGTAGGCAGAGCTTAGCCCCTGCTCGATGCCAGCTAGTTTGCAGAACTCCCGCCAGAAGTTGGCAACGAACTGCGTCCCGCGGTCACTAATGACCTTGTCCGGGAATGAGTGTAGGCGTACAATGTGGGTGAAAAAGAGCTGGGCGAGTTTTTTGGCTGTGGGTAATTTTTTGCATGGAATGAAATGGGCTTGTTTAGAAAATGTGTCGACTACGACCAGGATGACTGTTTTGCCTTGGGAGGGTGGGAGTTCGACAATGAAATCCATGGAGACTACCGACCAAGGTCTTGTGGCCGTAGGGAGTGGAACTAGGTGGCCTGGGGGTTTACCCCCCCTTCTTTTTGCCATGAGGCAGGTGGGGCATGAAAGAACAAATTCAGAGACATCTTTCTTAATTTTTGGCCACCAGAACTGGCGGGTGAGTAAGTTGAGGGTTTTGACATAGCCAAAGTGCCCGGCCAGGCGACTTGAGTGACAGCGCTCCAAGACCTCTTTTCTGAGGGGGTCGGGCACATAGATTTTTTCATTGTGCAGCCAGAGCCCGTTTTCGGCTTTAACCAAGTTGGGGGGGCGGTCGGTTTCTTGGTTGTACTCTGAGAGGAATCTAGGCAGCAGATCTGAATCCGGAGGGCTGGTCTGCCTGCCTGAGCGGGTAGTGACCCCCCCCGAGATGGCTGAGGGGGAAATTAATGAGTCTACTACCTCCTCCCGGAGACTGTCGTGTTGTGGCATGCGAGAGAGGGCGTCTGCTAAAAAGTTCTTTGAGCCCGGGATGTGTTTCAGCACAAAGTCAAATTTAGCAAAGAAACCTGCCCACCGGATTTGTTTTGCAGTCATTTTGCGGCGCCCGGTGAGGGCTTCAAGGTTTTTATGATCGGTCCAGATTTCAAAGGGCACTCTAGCTCCTTCGAGCCAGGAGCGCCAAGTTTTCAGGGCAAACATGACTGCAAACGCCTCCTTGTCCCAGACTGACCAATTTCTTTGTTCGTTGGAGAATTTTCTTGAGATATAGGCACATGGACGAAGCACCCCGTTTTCCCCCCTCTGCATTAGTATGGCTCCCACTGCGGCGTCGGAGGCGTCGCATTGGACCACGAAGGGTTTCCGTTCGTCAGGATGAGCCAACACGGGTTCGGAGGTGAAGAGGCGCTTTAGTTCATTGAAAGCTTTTTGGCATTCAGGCGTCCACGTTAGGCGTGCGCCCGGTTTTTTCGCCTCTTCACCCTTCCCTTTGGTTTTTAGAAGTTCGGTGAGGGGGAGCATAACGGTGGCGAACCCCTTAATGAAATCGCGGTAAAAGTTAGCGAACCCGATAAAACTTTGTAACTGCTTACGGGTTCGAGGGGGCTCCCAGTCTAGTACCGCTTGGACCTTTGCGGGGTCCATGGCCAATCCCTCCCCCGACACCCGGAAACCCAAATAGTCCAATTCGGTCTTGTGGAACTCGCATTTTGACAATTTAGCGTACAGTTTGTGTTTGCAAAGGGTGCGTAACACTTTTCGGACCAGGGGCACATGAGACTTTAGATCTTGTGAATAGATAATGATGTCATCAAGGTACACCACCACCCCCTTAAACAGGAATTCCCGTAGCACTTCATTGATAAAGTTCATGAAAACACCCGGGGCTCCCTGTAGTCCGAAGGGCATGACTAGGTACTCAAATTGTCCCAGGGGGGTGTTGAATGCCGTCTTCCACTCATCCCCCTCTTTGATGCGGACGCGGAAGTACGCGTCTTGGAGATCAAGCTTAGTAAATACTTTGCCCTTTGCTACGGTGTTCAACAAATCCTTTATCAACGGGATCGGGTAGGCGTTGGACATGGAAATCCCGTTTATCGCACGAAAATCTGTGCAAAGCCTAAGAGACCCGTCCTTTTTCTTTCGGAAGAGGACGGGGGCGGCATGGGGGGCAGTGGCCGGCCGTATGAAGCCGCGCTTAAGGTTCTTGTCCAAAAACTTTCGGAGTTCCGCTTTTTCCGCCCAACCCATGGAGTACAGTTTCGCCTTGGGAAGCTGTTGCCCTGGGATCAGCTCGATGGCACAGTCCGTAGGGCGGTGGGGCGGTAGCTCGTCCGCTTCCTTCTCGCTAAACGCTAATCTTAGATCTTGGTATTCCTTGGGGATCGAGGCGACTTCCTCGAGAGTGAGGCAAGCCCGCATGTTTTGGGGAGGAGCGTGCGGCCCCCATTCGGGGCGCCAGTGGTGATGCTCACACCTCCAATCCGGGAACCGGACGATCTGTTCCTCCCACCTTATGTCTGGTTGGTGGCGGGCGAGCCAAGACGAGCCCATCACCACGTCAAAAGAGCAAGAGGGGGCAATTACAAAAGTTTCAATCCCCCAATGCTCCTCGGTTCCCACCGGGACTGCCTGAGTCTCTAACGCACATGGTTCCCCTCTCATGGGCCCCCCGTCCATCTGCTGGAACTGCATCGGCTGTGGTAGGGGGGAAGTGGCTAATCCCAACGCCTCAACTAG
Organism: Heteronotia binoei; assembly: GCF_032191835.1. Classification (NCBI taxonomy): domain Eukaryota; kingdom Metazoa; phylum Chordata; class Lepidosauria; order Squamata; family Gekkonidae; genus Heteronotia; species Heteronotia binoei. The sequence goes on from NC_083231.1 coordinate 119,972,612, forward strand.
GCGGGGGGTGATCAGTTCCCTGTTACACCCGGAGTCGATCAGCGCTCGGGCGTGCATGAATCTCTTTAAGTTAGGGTTGAGGAGGGTAACGGCCATAAAAAGTAAACCCCCTGTTGCTCTCACCGTGAGGAGTGCCGGCTGTTGCTGGACCTGCTTTGCGGCACCCATTAAAGCAGGTCGCTGTCGTTTCCCGCCGACTCGGTGTCGTCCGATTCTTCGGTCGATTCTTCCACGGTAGCCAATTCGGTGGTAAAATCCTCGTCAGTCGCCAGGGAAGTGGCGACAGAGCCCCGGCTGGGCTCCTTCGAGCGGCCGCTCTTTTTCTTCTTCGGCCCCGGGGTAGTTGTCTTCACCGCGGGTGGGGCGGCACCAACTTTCACTGGGCAGTTGGCAGCGAGATGATTTGGGTCTCCGCATTTGAAGCACTTACGAGCAGGAGACGGGGTGGAGGTCGCCGGTGTCTTCCTCCCTTCGGATTTAGTCGGTGTGAGTTTCGCCGCCTTCTTTGCCAGCTGCTGCCGTCGCATCCCCACATGTTGGAGGTTGGTCTCCACCTCTCCGGCCAGCTGGATCCATCCGACCAACGTGTCGGGTCTCCCTTGGCTGTAACAGCGGTCGAGGATTGTCGGGTTCAGACCATTGATGAACGCGGTATATTTCATGACCTCGTTCCATCCCCTTGCCGCCGCGCAGTACCCCAGGAACTCGGTGGCATACTCGCGGGTGGAGCGGTTGCCTTGCTCTATGCGCTGAAGGGCGGCGACAGCCTTCTCCTCCCGTAGGGGATCGCCATACTGGCGGAGCATCGCGTGCAGGAACCCCGCCACCGTAGCTAGTTCGGGTTTTCTTCCCATAAAAAGCCCGACGTACCACTTGCGGGCCGCTCCTCTCAGTCGGGACGCGATGTGGTACACTCGGCTGGCTTCGGTCGGGTAATCCGCACCCCAGTGGGTGAAGAACGTGTCGCACTGAATGGTGAAGTACTCCACGTCCTCCGGATTCCCATCGAAAGTAATCTTCAATTCTCTTCCTCGACCCTCGGCCCCTCCCGGGGCTCGCGGCGCCCCCGGCGGCGGCGCGGGGCCCGGTAGAGCCGGCAGGATCGGGGCGGGTGGCGCCGGGGCCCCTGGAGCGGGCAGGGCCGGCAGCGCCGGGGCAGCCGGGGCCAGCGGGGCTGGTGGTGCCGGGGCGGGCGGAGCCGGCGGCGCCGGGGCGGCCGGAGCTTGCGGCGCTGGGGCCGGCGGAGCCGGCGGGGCTACGGGCGGTTGCCCCAGCGGTAGCCCTCCTATCGGGACTCCCAGGACAGCAGTTTGCAAGGTGCGGAGCTGGTCGTAGATCGCGCCCAGGTTCTGCTGCAACTCCTCGGCCATCGTCACGCGGGATCGATGCACGTCGTCGTGTATCTCCCGGACCCAGTCGAATAAGTCGTTGCGAAGGGTCCGGATCTGGTCGTCTCCCCCTCGGGGTGCCGGACCCTCCTCTTGGTCGCCGTCGCCGTCTCCGGCTCCCCCTTCGCCCAGCATGCTTCGGTACCGCTGCTCCGCGGCGTCGATTGCTGCCGTGGACTTCCGCGGGCTCCAGGTTCGCGGGGCTGGGAACGCGGCGTCGACCGAGAAAGGCGCTGGGACCTTAATCTTGCGCCGGACTCCCGTCACATTAGGGTCGAGCGGCGGGTCCTCTGTTGGGGTGGTGGGCTCTCCGTCGTCTGGCACTTTTGCCGCCATCGGGCCAAGCCTCCAGTACAGATAAGCCACTAACAATGGGATCACTGTTATAATGTCAGAACTTAAGAACTTCAAACGGATCCCATACTTGGTTACAAAGTTAGGATTTTATTGAAGAGAACTAAGCACTGGAAGAGGCAAGATAACAGTGATGGCGAGAGCCAGCACCAGCACAATTTTATACACGTAAAACAAACATCTCACAAAGCCACAATTCACCCCGTTACAGGCACATCTGTCTTCTCACCATCACTATCAGTAGAGAGGATGCCTCCCTACTTCGAAGGCCATGCTGTTTGGCTTCAAAGGGTCTCAGTGTGAGAATGTACAGAGACATAACATAACTCATTCTACAACCCCAAATATTTTGGATACCAGTGGGGCAAGGTTAATTACTACTCAAGCCTTTTGGGTCAAGCAAGGGTTACAACATGGAGTCAGTTTGGTTCAGTAACAAAGCAGTTCTAAGTCATAGTAAGAATACATTACAGCCTTGGTCACATTATAGGGAACCAGCAGTAAAGATACAAGTTCTGACAAATACTTAAAGAATTCTCTTTTTATTCCTTCTTGATCTACCACCTCTCTTCCATCCACCACAATTTTATTAATAATTTTACTTTCTCTCTTTTTCTTCAGTTGCCAGGCCAAATATTTTCTGGGTTTGTTTGCTCCCTCTAAAGATTTCTGCTGCAATCTTTTCAGATTCCATTCCAGTTCTTTATTTAACAAATGTCTCATTTGCATTTGTAATATTGTAATCTCCTTTATAATTTTCTTTTTCCCTGGCCTTTTTCTCAGTTCCCCTTCTTTTTTCTTTATTTCATTTTGAATATCCAACATCTGTTTTTCTTTTGCCCTCTTATCTTTGTTATTCAATGTAATCAATATTCCTCTCATTACTGCTTTATAAGCCTCCCAGACCGTCTGAAATTCTATATCCTCTTTATCGTTTATTTGGAAGAAAGTTTTAGTTTCATTTTCTAGAGATGTCACTATTTCTTTATTCTGTAGTAAATCTTCATTCAATCTCCATCTTCTCAATGTCTTAGACAACTTTGTAATCCACATTATTGGGTTATGGTCAGCCCCAATTTTAGGTAAAATCTCTATTTTCTTTGTTATAAGGCCTAAGTCTTTAGTACCCTACAACATGTCAATTCTGGAAAAAGTTTTATGTCTTGCTGAAAAAAAGGTATAGTCCTGCACTTCAGAATTAAATTTCCTCCATATATCCTCGAAAATTTTCTTGTTTGACCAATTCAAAAAAAGACTTTGGCAATTTTCCTTCCTTATTATTTTATTTACCCCAGACCTATCCAGTGTGTTCTTAATTGTTCCATTAAAGTCCCCCATTATCAAAACTTGGTCATAAGTCAGTTCATCAAATTGTTGTATAATATCTTTTTAAAAAGCATCCTTTGCACCATTTGGTGCGTACAGTCCCAATAACGTTTTTTTTTTGCATTTAATATTATTTCTACCGCTACAAATCTTCCATCTTTATTTTTAAACACTAATTTCGGCTCCAATTCTTGTTTAATATAAAAAATCACTCCCCTTTTCTTCTGTTCAGCCAATGAATAAAATTCTAGTCCAAGTTGTTTATTCCATAAAAAATTGTAATCCTTTTGTTTGATATGCACTTCTTGTAAACAAACTATATTACAATTTTGCTTTTTAATCCAATGAAACGTTGCCTTTTTTTTTTGTGGTGAATTTAGTCCATTTACATTCCAAGATAATAATTTGTAATCCATCATGGTGCAATTTTTTTATGTTCTTCATAAAACCTACGCAGTTCCTGTGTGCTTGTAATTGTAATCCTTTTTCCTTGCAGCTCAAAGCTCAGACCTTCAGGTATTATCCATCTATACCTCATTTCATTGTCACATAGTTTTTCTGTCAATTTTTTATATGCTTTTCTGTCATTTATCACTTGTCTTGGCAATTCTTTTATAATTCTTACTCTGCTGACTCCCACTATCAATGTCTTTTCAAAATTTTTATTCAAGATTTTTCCCACCATTTCTTTTGTCATATATCTTATAACCACATCTCTTGATAGATTATTTTTCTTGGCATATAGTGAGTTCACTCTACACATATAGTCATACATGCTTCTAGTTCCTTCAGGATCTTCCTCCAAAAATTCTGCAATTATTCTTATTATATATCCTTTCAAATCAGTCTCTTCATCCTCAGGTACTCCTCTCAGATGTATCTGGGTTTCCATCAATTTGCAGTCATGAAATGGCACCTTTTCTTGCATTTTTAACAAGGTGGAATCATGTATTTTCACTCTCTCTTCCACCTCTTGCACTTTCTTTGATGTTACCACAGTCTCATTTCTCAGATCTTCTATATCTTTCCTTAGCTCTTCAATGTCTTTTCTAATTTCTTTTTTAGAAGCAGTTATCATGTCTCTCACCCCTTTCATCATCCTGGCTTCCATTGCTTCTAATTGCACTTGCATTTTCTCCATTGAGGCAGTCCTTGCACGGGTTAACTTGTGCTCTGACATTTAAAAAAAACACCAACAATTTTGAACTCTCCAAAATAAATTTAAACTATCAGGTTTGATAGAGTAAGGCTTGCCCTTTTCAATAAGCCTAATTTTGCCATCCTCAGAGCCTCCTGGGCTCAGATATTAATTTTTAAAGTTTTTATTTCTTCCAAAATGGCGGTCGCGACTTTCTGCTTCCCTTTTAAAAAAAATTTCCTTCAAAAGGCTTCTAAAATAATTATCAGCGATAATGTCCCATAGTATATACCTTATAATTGTCACTTCTGTCAGCTTCACCAATTTTTAATGTCCCGAACACTTTGAAAACTTTGCTTAAATTTTGGCCTCCTAGCAATGGCTGCCGATATTTTTCTATGATATTATAGTCCTAGAGTAGGCTAGCTGCTTCAATTGTTTCCCTTTTCCATCCGCCACTTCCTGCTTTTCTTGCCACCAAATCCCGTTTTTACTAGTAAAAAGATCTCGTGATGTTTGACATATTTCCTGTGTTGACTGTAAGAGCTGCAAATCTGTGACGATGGGGCTTCTTCACCAAAACTGCAAGTAGACAAAACAATACATTCCTTTCCACTTTTTTAACACTGTCCTTTAAATTTACAAAGTTCAAATTTCGCCCCTTCTCCCCTTCTTCTTCCAAGCTTTCTGAATCTCTATTTCCCACCTTTTGATTTTATTTTGTTTAACTTTAAATAGTCCCGGAATGAAGATAGCCATCAGTGCCTTTTTCTGCAGTTATCCAGATCCAACACCGGTCTTGTATAGCTTTAGATATTTAGCAGTCCCAAGAAGGTTAGGATCCTGTTGAGCTTATGTCAAATAAATGACTTTGGAAACTTCTGCAGATAATGAATATGCATTAGGGTTTGTAGAATCTTTCGGGCTCAAGTGCCGTGTTCTACTGGAGAAAGTTTTTCTTCCAGACGTTTCGTTCTCAGCTGTGGAGAACATCCTCAGTGGCGTTGCAGCTGGAGCAGGCGTTCTGACCTTCTTGGCTGCTGTGCATTGAGTGAGGCCAGGGCTGCTGGAGAGCTGCTATTTCTAGGCTGGAGGGGCCCCTGAAAGATTCTACAAACCCTAATGATGATGCCAGCCGTGAAAACCTGAAATCTTTGATGAATATGCAACTCGTCTCCGGAGACCCCTCAAAGGAGCCCCCCCCCCCCGGGACCCCCTTTTAGCCAAAGTAAATCTCCTCAGAGTTTCCTGTGCATGTCTTGGACTGATCTCTGACTGAGAAAAGTAGGCAGTAGGCATTAAATTGCCCTCCACTACCCCGAACAGAAGCCCCAGCCTGCTCCCCTTCTGAGAAGCAATTCAGCTCGCCATTTTCCAACCCAGGAAGTCTTTTCCCCACTACTCCTTATAGACTTTTTGAAAAGAATTTGTTGGAGTCATCCTTAGGAACAGTGTTTCTGTTTGGAACTTTATGCTCTCTATGTGATTTATGGTTTTGGAAGGAAATTTGGATGTTTTTGCACAATATAATATATAGATTTTTGTAAATTTTGTACTCTTGACACAATTGTTGTTAGATTTTTCTTCCTTCAATCACCACAATGGAGCATCAAGGACAGCGAAAATAGAGAAAGAAGTAATTTTCTCCCTTTCTCACAATACGAGAAACTCGTGGGCATTCAATGAAATTGCTGAGCAGTCAGGTTAAAACGGATAGAAGGAAGTACTTCTTCACCCAAAGGGTGATTAACATGTGGAATTCACTGCCACAGGAGGTGGCATAGCCAGCTTCAAGAGGGGATTAGATAAACATTTGGAGCAGAGGTCCATCAGTGGATGAAGATCTGGGGAGTGGATAAAAGGAAGTCCTTCTTCACTCAAAGGGTGATTAACACATGGAACTCACTGCCATAGGAGGTGGTGGCGGCTACAAGCTTAGCCAGCTATAAGAGGGAATTGGATAAGCATATGGAGCAGAGGTCTATCAGTGGCTATTAGCCATAGCATATTGTTGGAACTCTGTCTGGGACAGTGATGCCCTGTATTCTTGGTGAATGGGAGGGGCCACAGTGGGAGGGCTTCTAGTGTCCTGGCCCCACTGATGGACCTCCTGATGGCACCTGGGTTTTTTTTGGCCCAGCTGTGACACAGAGTGTTGGACTGGATGGGCCATTGTCCTGATGCAACATGGCTTCTCTTATGTTCTTATGGTGACGCTGCAGGGTTTTACGTTCTTATACTGCCAGAGGAGGTGGTGGTGGCTACAAGCACACGCAGCTTCAAGGGGGGATTGGATAAGCATTTGGAGCAGAGGTCCATCAGTGGCTCTTAGCCACAGGGTATTGATGGAACTCTCTGTCTGGAGCAAGTGATACTGTGTATTCTTGGTGCTTGGGAGGGGCCACAGTGGGAGGGCTTTTAGTGTCCTGGCCCCACTGGTGGACCTCCTGATGGCACCTAGGGCTTTTTGGCCACTGTGTGACACAGAGTGTTGGACTGGATGGGCCATTGGTCTGATCCAACATGGCTTCACTTATGTTCTTATGTCTGGGGCAGTGATGCTCTGTATTCTTAGTGCTTGGGGGGGGCAGCAGTGGGAGTGCTTCTAGTCTCCTGGCCCCACTGATGGACCTCCTGATGGCGCCTGGGTTTTTTTGGCCACTGTGTGACACAGAGTGTTGGACTGGATGGGCCACTGGCTTGATCCAACATGGCTCCTCTTATATTCTAAGGATAGAGTCGCCGATTCCAGCCTGGCAGATTCCTGCAGATTTGGAAGCAGCACCTATGCAGAGAATTTGGGTGGGGGGGATTTCGCCTAGAATCTATGGTATACCTCAGGACTTTTTTTTCTAAAAAAAGCCCAGCAGGTGCTCATTTGCAGATTAGGCCACACCCCCTGATGCCAACTCCGTTCCTGCTCAAAAAAAACCATACACAAACCTAACTGCTAGACTCATGTAGCATTCAAGGGAGGGCTATAGACCAGTGGATTGGGATCTGTTCTACATGCAGAAGTTTGGGTGCAGTGGTTAAGTGTGCGAACTCTTATCTGGGAGAACCAGGTTTCATTCCCCCCTCCTCCACTTGCACCTGCTGGAATGGCCTTGGGTCAGCCAGAGCTCTCTTATCTGGGAGAACTGGGTTGGATTCCCCACTCCTCCACTTGCAGCGGTTGGAATGGCCTTGGGTCAGCCAGAGCTCTCTTATCTGGGAGAACTGGCTTGATTCCCCACTCCTGCACTTGCACCTGCTGGAATGGCCTTGGGTCAGCCAGAGCTCTCTTATCTGGGAGAACCGGGTTTGATTCCCTACTCCTCCACTTGCACCTGCTGGAATGGCCTTGGGTCTGCCAGAGCTCTCTTATCTGGGAGAACCGGGTTGGATTCCCCACTCCTCCACTTGCTCCTGCTGGAATGGCCTTGGGTGAGCCATCGCTCTCGCAGGAGTTGTCCTTGAAAGGGCAGCTTCTGGGAGAGCTTTCTCAGCCCCACCCATCTCACAGGTTGTCTATCTCCTGAGAGTCAGTTTGGTGTAGTGGTTAAGTGTGTGAACTCTTATCTGGGAGAACCAGGTTAGATTCCCCACTCCTCCATTTGCAGCTGCTGGAATGGCCTTGGGTCAGCCATAGCTCTGGCAGAGATTGTCCTTGAAAGGGCAACTTCTGGGAGAGCTCTCTCAGCCCCACCCACCTCACAGGGCGTCTGTTGTGGGGGAAGAAGATGTAGGAGACTGTTAGCCGCTCTGAGTCTCTGATGCAGAGAAAAGGGTGGGGTATAAATCTGCGGTCATCTTCTTCTTCTTGACTGAACAGCTGATGTGTGTCTATTCCAGGTCAGGTCTGGGAAACAATATAGGAAATATATTGTCGAAGGCTTTCACCTCTGGGTTACACCTCGGAGGAGTCACAGTCGCTGGTGAAACGTCAGGTCTCACAATGCCAAGACCATGGCCACACAGCCTGGAAAATCTACAATAGCCAATTTTATAGGAAACTTCATATGAATTTAACTGGAGTCATTTGGATTGCTCCAAGGCGTGTTCTTTATTTTTTTAAAAAGATTTTCTCATCCTCTCCTCTCCAGCCTTCCCCAGCATCCCTTTAGAAATGTTAATGGCCTCCCTGGCCAGAGACAATGAAATGGTCCCTTCACACCTATGGCTAGGCTAATTCTTTTCAGCTTAACAACCTTCTAGAAATGCTAACAACCTCCCTGGCTAGACAATGATAGACAGTTCACACCTCCAGCTACAAGCGGACAGCTAGCAGGGAAACGAACATAAGAACATAAGAGAAGCCATGTTGGATCAGACCAGTGGCCCATCCAGTCCAACACTCTGTGTCACATAAGAACATAAGAGAAGCCATGTTGGATCAGACCAATGGCCCATCCAGTCCAACACTCTGTGTCACATAAGAACATAAGAGAAGCCATGTTGGATCAGGCCAATGGCCCATCCATTCCAACACTCTGTGTCACATAAGAACATAAGAGAAGCCATGTTGGATCAGGCCAGTGGCCCATCCAGTCCAACACTCTGTGTCACATAAGAACATAAGAGAAGCCATGTTGGATCAGACCAGTGGCCCATCCAGTCCAACACTCTGTGTCACATAAGAACATAAGAGAATCCATGTTGGATCAGGCCAATGGCCCATCCATTCCAACACTCTGTGTCACATAAGAACATAAGAGAAGCCATGTTGGATCAGGCCAATGGCCCATCCATTCCAACACTCTGTGTCACATAAGAACATCAGAGAAGCCATGTTGGATCAGGCCAGTGGCCCATCCAGTCCAACACTCTGTGTAACATAAGAGAAGCCATGTTGTATCAGGCCAATGGCCCATCCACTGCAACACTCTGTGTCACATAAGAGAAGCCCTGTTGGATCAGGCCAGTGGCCCATCCAGTCCAACACCCTGTGTCACATAAGAACTGAAGAGAAGCCATGTTGGATCAGGCCAATGGCCCATCCAGTCCAACACTGTGGCGAAAAAACAGGTGCCATCAGGAGGTCCATCACTGGGGCCAAGACACTAGAAGCCCTCCTACTGTGCCCCCCCGCCAAGCACCAAGAATACAGAGCATCACTGCCCCAGACAGAGGGTTCCAAAGATATGCTGTGGCTAATAGCCACTGATGGACCTCTGCTCCATATGCTTATCCAATCCCCTCTTGAAGCTTAGGCCTGCATTAGAACATCAGAAGAGCCCTGATGGATCATACCAGTGAGGGTCCATCTAGTCCAGCCTCCTGCCTCACACAGTAGCCAACCAGTTCCTCTGGAGGGCCAACAACAGGGCAGAGAGGCTGAGGCCTTCCCCTGAGAAGAACATCAGAAGAGCCCTGCTGGATCAGACCAGGGAGGGTCCATCTAGTCCAACCTCCTGTCTCACACAGTGGCCAACCAGTTCCTCTGGAGGGCCAACAACAGGGCAGAGAGGCTGAGGCCTTCCCCTGAGAAGAACATCAGAAGAGCCCTGCTGGATCAGACCAGTGAGGGTTCATCTAGTCCAGCCTCCTTTAAGCGGTGGAAAACCAGTCCAAGTGAGATTAGTAAAAGGAACACAGGCTGTGGCAAATCAAATGCAAGACTGTGATCAGGCAGGCAAAAAGGGACTATGAGGAGCATATTGCAAAAAACATAAAGACCAACAATAAAACTTTCTTCAAATATATTAGAAGTAGGAAACCAGCCAGGGAGGCAGTGGGGCCCTTGGATGACCATGGGGTAAAAGGATTACTGAAGGAGGATAGGGAAATGGCTGAAAAGCTAAATGAATTTTTTGCCTCCGTCTTCACTGTAGAAGACGAGAACTTTTTGCCCGCCCCAGAACCACTAATTTTGGAAGGGGTGTTGAAAGACCTGAGTCAGATTGAGGTGACAAATGAGGAGGTCCTACAACTGATAGACAAATTAAAAACTAATAAGTCACCGGGTCCGGATGGCATACATCCGAGAGTTCTGAAGGAACTCAAAGTTGAACTTGTGGATCTTCTAACAAAAATCTGTAATCTTTCATTGAAATCTGCCTCCATTCCTGAGGACTGGAAGGTAGCAAATGTCACCCCCATCTTTAAAAAAGGTTCCAGAGGAGATCCGGGAAACTACAGGCCAGTCAGTCTGACTTCAATACCGGGAAAGTTGGTAGAAACCATTATCAAGGACAGAATGAGTAGGCACATTGATGAACACGGGTTATTGAGGAAGACTCAGCATGGGTTCTGCAAGGGAAGATCTTGCCTCACTAACCTGTTGCATTTCTTTGAGGGGGTGAACAAACATGTGGACAAAGGAGACCCGATAGATGTTGTTTACCTTGACTTCCAGAAAGCTTTTGATAAAGTTCCTCATCAAAGGCTCCTTAGAAAGCTTGAGAATCATGGAGTAAAAGGACAGGTCCTCTTGTGGATCAAAAACTGGCTGAGTAATAGGAAGCAGAGAGTGAGTATAAATGGGCAGTCTTCGCAGTGGAGGACGGTAAGCAGTGGGGTGCCGCAGGGCTCGGTACTGGGTCCCATGCTTTTTAACTTGTTCATAAATGATTTAGAGTTCGGAGTGAGCAGTGAAGTGGCCAAGTTTGCGGATGACACTAAATTGTTCAGGGTGGTGAGAACCAGAGAGGATTGTGAGGAACTCCAAAGGGATCTGTTGAGGCTGGGTGAGTGGGCGTCAACGTGGCAGATGCAGTTCAATGTGGCCAAGTGCAAAGTAATGCACATTGGGGCTAAGAATCCCAGCTACAAATACAAGTTGATGGGGTGTGAACTGGCAGAGACTGATCAAGAGAGAGATCTTGGGGTCATGATAGATAACTCACTGAAAGTGTCAAGACAGTGTGCGTTTGCAATAAAAAAGGCCAATGCCATGCTGGGAATTATTAGGAAGGGAATTGAAAACAAATCAGCCAGTATCATAATGCCCCTGTATAAATCGATGGTGCGGTCTCATTTGGAGTACTGTGTGCAGTTCTGGTCGCCGCACCTCAAAAAGGATATTATAGCTTTAGAGAAGGTGCAGAGAAGGGCAACTAGAATGATTAAAGGGCTGGAGCACTTTCCCTATGAAGAAAGGTTGAAACACTTGGGACTCTTTAGCTTGGAGAAACGTCGACTGCGGGGTGACATGATAGAGGTTTACAAGATAATGCATGGAATGGAGAAAGTAGAGAAAGAAGTACTTTTCTCCCTTTCTCACAATACAAGAACTCGTGGGCATTCGATGAAATTGCTGAGCAGACAGGTTAAGACGGATAAAAGGAAGTACTTCTTCACCCAAAGGGTGATTAACATGTGGAATTCACTGCCACAGGAGGTGGTGGCGGCCACAAGTATAGCCACCTTCAAGAGGGGTTTAGATAAAAATATGGAGCACAGGTCCATCAGTGGCTATTAGCCACAGTGTATGGAGCACAGGTCCATCAGTGGCTATTAGCCACAGTGTATGGAGCACAGGTCCATCAGTGGCTATTAGCCACAGTGTATGTGTGTATATAACATTTTTTGCCACTGTGTGACACAGAGTGTTGGACTTGATGGGCCGTTGGCCTGATCCAACATGGCTTCTCTTATGTTCTTATGTTCTTATGTTCCTGCCTCACACAGTAGCCAACCAGTTCCTTTGGAGATCCAACAACAAGGCATGGAAGTCAAGGCCTTCCCCTTTTGTTGCTTCCTGACACTGGAATTTCGAGGTTTACTCTGTCTGAATGTGGTGGCTCCTTTCAATCACCATGGCTAGTAGCCACTAGACAGACCAAGACACAATGCATCTGTCCAAATGGGACGGAGGGATTTCCCATCTTCTCAAGCGGCTCTGTGACAGATGGCTGGTGGGGGAGAGACCCTGGGTCAAGATTTCTGGAACTCCATCTTGATCCCCCAGAACTCCTACGATTCCAGGACCTGAGCTCCAGACCTGCATCAAGTGCTGAAATGAAACGACGCCTCGATTGGACGTGGTTTAAGCATTCGTGACGCGTGGGAGCAAAGTAATAGGAAGCATAAGAACATAAGAGAAGCCCTGTTGGATCAGGCCAGTGGCCCATCCAGTCCAACACTCTGTGTCACATAAGAGCATAAGAGAAGCCATGTTGGATCAGGCCAGTGGCCCATCCAGTCCAACACTCTGTGTCACATAAGAACATAAGAGAAGCCAAGTTGGATCAGGCCAATGGCTCATCCAGTCCAACACTCTGTGTCGCAGAAGAACATAAGAGAAGCCCTGTTGGATCAGGCCAATGGCCCATCCAGTCCAACACTCTGTGTCACGTAAGAACATAAGAGAAGCCATGTTGGATCAGGCCAGTGGCCAGGCTGATCTAGTCCAACACTCTGTGTCACAAAAGAACATAAGAGAAGCCCTGTTGGATCAGGCCAGTGGCCCATCCAGTCCAACGCTCTGTGTCACATAAGAACATCAGAGAAGCCATGTTGGATCAGGCCAATGGCCCATCCAGTCCAACAGTGTGTCACACAGTGGCCATAAAACCAGGTGCCATCAGGAGGTCCATCAGTGGAGCCAGGACACTAAAAGTCCTCCCACTGTTGCCGCCAAGCACCAAGAATACAGAGCATCACTGCCCAGACGCTTTGGCTAATAGCCACTGATGGACCTCTGCTCTATATTTTTATCCCATCTCCTCTTAAAGCTGGCTATGCTTGTAGCCGCCACCACCTCCTGTGGCAGTGAATTGCAACATGTTAATCACCCTTTGGGTGAAGAAGTACTTCCTTCTATTCGTTTTAACCTGACTGCTCAGCAATTTGCATTGAATGCCCATGAGTTCTTGTATTGTGAGAAAGGGAGAAAAGGACTTCTTTCTCTACCTTCTCTCTACCTTCTGTTTGCAAAAAGTCTAAAACAGAACCAAGGGAGAAAGAGCTACTCATTGCCCTCACCATCTCAATAAAGACTTCACTCCGTTAATTGAGATGTGACTTCAACCGCTTTTACTGGTGGAACGGGGCCAGGAGAGGGAGGGGGGAATCTCTTTTCTCTCAAACCTGCTGATTCTACCAGTTCCCAGTTTGCTGCCATGCACTTCACTGCAATGACCAAGCCTGAACTTAGCAAAGGAACTAACTACTTGCACATAAAAGGAGGAACCAGCAAGGCATAAAACTCTCCATCTTGATGGGGGGGGGGGCAGGGGGCAGCTGAAACTGGAGTGAAGTCCAGAGAGGGAAGAGAGCAAAATAAGCCGTCCCTGAAACCCGGCTGAAGCTATAAGTGCAGCAAAGTTTTCTATGAAATGAGTTCTGTTTGCAAAAAGTCAAAAGGACATTCTCTCAATTCAGGATTTGGGATTTTTAAACAAGATATTCAAATCATGGATGCTGTTATACTCGCTTCCTTCCTCCCTCCCTCCTCCCTCCTTCCATTTCCTCCCTCCTTCCATTTCCTTCCTCCCTCTATTTCCTCTCTCCCTCTACTTTCCTCCCTCCCTCCCTCCATTTCCCTCCTTCCCTCCTTCCCTCCTTCCTTCCTTCCTTCTTTCCTTCCTTCCTTCCTTCCTTCCTTCCTTCCTTCCTTCTTCATCGCATCCTTGCTTCCTCCTCCCTCCTTCTATTTCCTCCTCCTTCCATTTCCTCCCTCCCTCTATTTCCCTCTCTCCCTCTACTTTCCTCCCCCCTCCCTCCATTTCCCTCCTCCCTCCCTTCCTTCCTTCCTTCCTTCCTTCCTTCCTTCCTTCCTTCCTTCCTTCCTTCCTTCCTTCATCACATCCTTGCTTCCCTCCCTCCCTCCCTCCTTCTATTTCCTCCTCCTTCCATTTCCTTCCTTCCTCTATTTCCTCTCTCCCTCTACTTTCCTCCCTCCCTCCCTCCATTTCCCTCCCTCCTCCCTTCCTTCCTTCCTTCCTTCCTTTCCTTCCTTCCTTCCTTCTTCCTTCCTTCCTTCCTTCCTTCCTTCCTTCCTCCCTTTCTCTATTTCCTCCCTCCCTCCCTTCCTCTCTCCCTTCCTCCTTTCCTCCCTCCTCTGTTTCCTTCCTTCCCCGCTTTTTGCCCTAATAAGGTAGATTAGGCTGAAAGTAAGTGACCAGCCCAAGGTCACCCAGCAAGCTTCCTGGCAGAGTGGTGATTTGAACCTGGATCCCCCTTATCCCAGTCCGGTACTCTAACCTCTGCACAACACTGACTCGGAGGGATGAGAACCCGAGGTGCTGCACAGAATCCAGCAGGATAATATTGGGCTTCATTAGTTTAATGACGATGCAACAGGGCCTTGCAAAATCCTATTTAGGGATTAACATATAAATATTTTGAAATTAGGAATTTCATATTCAAATCTTTAAATAGACCAGATTTCAACTGTGTAAACATTTTAGTATAAGAAGCCATTAAATGCAGGGGCAGGGACTGAAATGGCACCCTAAGTTCCTTGGAAGAATGGTAAGAGACAAATTTAATACAATGAATGAATGAATGAATGAATGAATGAATGAATGAATGAATGAATGAATGAATGAATGAATGAATGAATGAATGGCAGGATCTGTGTGCAGTGGAGAGAGAACTTCCTGCTGCATGCAGACCCTGGCTGAAGGTTCAGGAGCTGCGCTCCTATGAGCTGCTGCTGAATTCAAGCCATGAATGAATGAATGAATGAGTGAGTGAGTGAATGAATGAATGAATGGAATATGGAGGGGATGCAGCTAGAGCCTGGAGATCTCCTGCTATTCCAATGGATAGCACTTTATTGTTAATGTTAATTTTAATAATTTGTAATCTGTTTTAACTATGATTTTATAAGTATAATTGTTGTATAATATATTTTATGTTGTGAGCCGCCCTGAGCCTGCCTCGGCGGGGAGGGCGGGATAGAAATAAAAAGGTTGTTGTTGTTGTTGTTGTTATTATTATTGTTGTTGTTGTTGTTATTATTATTATTATTATTATTATTATTATTATTATTATTATTATTATTATTATTATTATTATTATTATTATTATTATTATTATCCCCAGACAACAGAGATCAGCTTCCCTGGAGAAAAAATGGCTGCTTCGGAGGGAGGGACTCCCTGCGATTATGCCCTGCTGAAGCCCCTCCCCTCCTCAAACCCCCACCCTTCCCAGGCTCCACCCCCCAAATTTCCAGGTATTTCCCCATCCACAGCTGGTGGCACTGTCCATATCACCTGGGCAGCCAGTTTTCCCCAAGCCTATCCAAGGAAGAGAAACACCCTTCCAACATCCCATTCTGAAAGAAATATCTCCATACATCTAACTTACGTGCATGGATGTCAACTAAACTTGAAGCACCAAGGAAGAAAAGGAGGAGGAGAATATTGGATGTATACTCCACCCTTCACTACTCGAAGGCGTCTCAGAGCAGCTTCCAATCTCCTTTCCCACAACAGACACTCTTTGAGGTAGGTGGGGCTGAGAGAGCTCTGACAGAAACGGCTCTTGAGAGGAACCGCTCTGCGAGAACTTGTGACTGACTTAAGGTCAGTCCAGCAGCTGCAAGTGGAGGAGTGAGAATTAAATCCAGTTCTCCCAGATAAGAGTCCATGCACTTAACACTACACCGAGCTGATATACCACATAGCTGTGTGTGTGTGTGTGGAGGGGTTGCCTAATGCTTAGGGTTGCCATCCTCCAGGTGGGGCCTAGAGATTTTTTGGAATAACAACAGCTGGAATCATGTTCAACAGCACCCCTTTGAAACTAACAAGATTTTGGGGGCATCAGCTTTTGAGAGTTAAGGTTCTCTTCACTAAATAGGGGGCTTTGACTTTCAAAAGTCGAAATATCAAATATCATTTTAAATATCAAATTTCAAATTTCAAAAATATCAGTATAATTATTTGAATTGACATACTCCTATGGCAAGCTAGAATGATGTTTACATGTTAAAAAGTAAATTAGGCGGACAAGAACATCGCTATCCAACATATTTCTCTTTTAGCTGTACTGACACCACAAACAGGGACTTCGGTTGCTTATCCGTTACATATATTGAACCCATCTCCCATTGTCATTGACAGACAATCTCACATTTTGACATACTACTGTTTTGTTGCTTTCCCATGCTCCTGCTACTCAGATCAAAGGTTTGCTCAATTTGTTAATTGTACTGCATCCTGCTGTTTTTGTCGCTTTCGCGTGCTCCCGCTGCTCAGATCAAAGGTTGCTCACTTGTTAATTTTACTCTTCTGTCATTGTACCATTTTACATTCTAAGCCACTGCCTACCAGATAATTTTACTTCACCGTCATTGGTTCTTAAATCTGTACCATGTTGCATTCTGGGCCACTGCCTACCAGCCTCTGTATGGCTCTGCTCAGCTCTGTCTGGCTTTGCTCACTGTGCCGGATTCCTCGTCTGATGAAGCGTGCTTAAGAGCACCCGAAGCTGACGTTCTAAATAAAAACGTGGTTGGTCTTAAAGGTGACACTTGACTCCTGCTTTGTTCAACTGCTTCAGACCAACACGGCTGCCCTCTTGGATCTATTTTCAAAAGCTCATATACCCCACAAATCCTTTTGGTCCTGAAGGCACTGTTGGACTTGTATCTACTTCTTCTACTATGGTCCGACACGGCCGCACTCTGAAACTATCTTCATGAAATTGCTATCGGGATATTTGGTCAGTAATATCTGGGGGGGCTGTTTTGGGGGTTAGAGGCACCAAATTTTAGTATAGCATCTAGTGCCTCTCCCCAAATACCCCCCAAGTTTCAAAAAGATTGGACCAGGGTGGTCCAATTCTATGAGTCCTAAAAGAAGGTGCCCCTATCCCTCATTATTTCCTTTGGAAGGAAGGAATTGAAAAGGTGTGCCGTCCTTTAAATGTGATGGCCAGAACTCCCTTTGAAGTTCAATGACGCTCGTCACAGCCCTGATCTTGGCTCCACCCCTAATGTCTCCTGGCTCCACCCCCAAAGTCTCCTGGCTCCACCCCAAAGTCCCCAGATATTTCTTGAATTGGACTTTGCAACCCTATGAGCTACTGGCATTAACTTGTGAGCTGCTGCATACATTAGTGTGCTCTGGGGCCATCCTTCTGAGTGAAGACGAAAATGTGTGAGCTGGAGGCTAAAAATCTGTGAGCTAGCTCGCGCTAACTCATCTTAGAGGGAACACTGATTACAACTGATCTCCACGCTACAGAGATCAGTTGCCCTGAAGAAAACAGGCAAGACTCTATGGCAGGGGTGTCAAACTCATTTCTTATGAGGCCCGATCTGACATAAATGAGCCTTGTTGGGCCAGGCCGGGCCGGGCCAGCTGACTACCTATATAAGACTAAGTACCAGAGATATAACTTTATGAAAGACACAGACAAACACAATTAAAGATTTCTTTTTTAAAAACTTAAACTAAAATCTGCTTAAAACATTAGCACTTGTTGGTCTTAAAGCTGCTTTCTTTGTATCTCACCCATGGGATCCAGGGAACTGAGCAAACGAAACTCTAGCTCTTTTCCTCCTTCCCCAGGGAGGGGGAGGAGCCTCAACCAATGGAGAAAACAGAGGTTTTGCTTTGTAGCTCCTGTGCAGTTGAGCAAGCCTGGCAAAGCAAGCTGAGATGCAGAAGGAAGCAAGAGAGGGGGAGAAGGAAGCAGACCAGAGCCAATTGCTCAGAGGCCTGATAGGAGCCCTCCGGGGGTCTGATTTGGCCCCCGGGCCACATGTTTGACACCCTGGTCTAAGTAATGCAGCCCTTTTAGCCTGTGCCGAGGTCAAGACCTCCTTTTCCAACCTCAAACAGGCCCCATTCTGGGGGGAAATTGGAACAATGCTGAAAGAGACCTCTCTGAGGCTTTGGAGACGCTCGACGAGAAGCCGATGCTCAAAAGCGTCTTGACGGGGTTGCGCTCCTGTCACGGGCTCCTTGTAAAACGTCCGTCATTGTGACAGGTGGTGTATTTTACACAAGAAGCATCTCTACATTGCAGGAGGGGGGGGGGTTGTGTGCTTTGCTTGGGGAACGAGGGGAGTCTGGGATGAATATCAAAAACCGCTTACGAAGCACCAGCGCATCACACCGGGCCTAAAAACGGGGGTGACAGTCAGACAACCGCAAGGTCCTCTGGAGATTGGTGTTAATTGAGGGCGCTCTCAGACACCGCCTGAAAGTTAGCAACCCTAGGGTAAGGGAGCCAGCTGCCAAGTGGGACCTGGTGATCCCCCGGAATTACAATTCGTTTGCAGGCTTCAGAGGTCCATTTCCCTGGAGAAAACGGATGCTTTGGAGGGTGGACTCTGGGGCCTTGCATCCCATAGAGCAGGGGTGTCCAACATGCAGTTTGGGGGCTGAATCAGGCCCCAAAGGGACTCCTATCAGGCCCCCGAGCAACTGGCTGTCATCTGCTTCCTTCTCCCCCCCCCTTGCTTCCTTCTGCATAACAGCTTGTTCTGCAAGGCTTGCTCAATTGCACAGGAGCTACAGCACAAAACCTCTATTTTGTCCATTGGCTGAGGCTCTCCCTTGGGGAGGAAGGGGAGAGGAATGGCTTGCTTTGCCGGGCTCTCTCAATTGCACAGCAGAGCTACTGAGCCAAGCCTCTCTTCCTTCATGCAGTTTGGGGGCTGAATCAGGCCCAGAGGACTCCTATCAGGCCCCCGAGCAACTGGCTGTCATCTGCTTCCTTCTTCCTCCCCCCCCTTGCTTCCTTCTGCATAACAGCTTGTTCGCATAGGAGCTACAGCACAAAACCTCTTTTTGTCCATTGGCTGAGGCTCCTCCCTTGGGGAGGAAGGGGAGAGGAATGGCTTGCTTTGCCGGGGCTCTCAATTGCACAGCAGAGCTACTGAGCCAAGCCTCTCTTCCTTCTATTGGCTGAGGCTCCTCCCTCCCCCAGTCTCCTGGGGAAGGACGGAAAGAGCCGGAGCTTCCTTTGCCCAGGAAATAAAAAGAAAGCATCTTTAAAACCAATGAGTGCTAACGTTTTAAGCAGGTTTTTTTTTTTTTAAAATGTGTTTGTCTGTGTTCTTTATAAAGTTTATATCTCCACTACCTAATCTTAAATAGGTACACACATGGCCCAGCCCAGCAAGGGTCTCATTCAACACATCTGTATAAGGGCTCCTGTCCTTCTAGGGTTGCCAATCCCCAGGTGGGGGCAGGGGGAATCTCCCGGTTTGGAGGCCCTCCCCCCACTTCAGGGTCATCAGAAAGCGGGGGGAGGGGAGGGAAATGTCTGCTGGGAACTCTGTTATTCCCTATGGAGATTTATTCCCATAGAAAATCATGGAGAATTGAACTGCGGGTATCTGGGGCTCTGGGGGGGCTGTTTTTTGGGGTAGAGGCACCAAATGTTCAGTATAGCATCCAATGCCTCTCCCCAAAATACCCCCCCCCAAGTTTCAAAAGGATTGGACCAGGGGGTCCAATTCTATGAGCCCCAAAAGGAAGCTGCCCCTATCCTTCATTATTTCCTATGGAAGGAAGACATTTTAAAAGGTGTTGCCGTCCCTTTAAACGTGATGGCCAGAGCTTCCTTGGAGTTCAATTATGCTTGTCACAGCCTTGATCTTGGCTCCACCCCTAATGTCTCCTGGCTCCACCCCCAAAGTCCCCAGATATTTCTTGAATTGGACTTGGCAACCCTATGTCCTTTCCAGCCTCCACCCCCCAAATCTCCAGCAGTTTCCCAACCTGAATCTAGCAGCATTACTCCCCCCCCCCCCCACCCCTCTATTCCCTGCCAGTGGTCACAGAGGACTTGGAAAACCACCTTAGTGGCATGCCACATCTGAGGTTGGGGAATAAAAAACCGCTAAGAGACACCATACATTTAAACATCCAGACAGTGTAATGTAGAGGTTCCGTGGTGTTCTGACCAAGCTTGCACATAGAACTTCAAATAAACAAGGAAAAGGAAAGGAAAGGTCCCCTGTGCAAGCACCAGTCGTTTTTGACTCTGGGGCGACGTCCGCTTTCATGACGTTTTCACGACAGACTTTTTACAGGGTGGTTTGCCATTGCCTTCCCCAGTCCTTTTACGCTTTCCCCCCCAGCAAAGCTGGGTACTCATTTCACCGACCTCGGAAGGATGGAAGGCTGTGTCAACCTTGGGCCGGCTACCTGAAATCCAGCTTCCGCCGGAATCGAACTCAGGTCGTGAGCAGAGAGTTCAAACTGCAGTACTGCAGTACTGGCGCTTTACCACCCTGCGCCACGGGGGCCGCTTCAAATAAACAAGAGCACGTAGCAAAAAGACATTCACAGAGGACAGTTCAAAAACAGCCTTTCCAATCACAAAGGAGTGACGATATTCCAGTATTCAGTTCATAGAAATAAAGGAAGCCCTTCCAAAGCGTCTGTTCTAGATATCAAGACGTTTCATCCGTCTTTCTTCAGTTTGGAGGCTTATTTATCACTGGAACTAGAACTATATACATACATGTCATATTAAATTTTTATACAGTAGTCAAACAATTGTCAAAACATCATAAACAGAACACTCAGCCCAATCTTACAATACATTCATAGAAGACCACTGTTTGAAATTTATGGTGTCTCTTAGCGGTTTTTTATTTACACAGCTATTACACAGGAGAGGAGGTATCCCTCGGAGGAAGCTTCAGGTTGGCAGCCTTCAGTCAGCCGAAGTTAAAGCTGCCTTCCAAGCAAAACTCCAGTCAAGAATTGAGGACCCCAGTTGCCCCACAGACCCTTCTCCAGAAGCACTCTGGGAACACCTAAAAACTACCATCCTGTCGATCTCTGAAGAAGTCCTCGGGTTCTCCACAAGGAAAAACAAGGACTGGTTTGACGAGAACAATCAAGAGATCCAAGAATTACTAGCGAAAAAGAGATCTGCCTACCAAGCACATCTTGCTCAGCCTCCTGTCCCGGGAAAAAAGCAATCTTTCGCGCTGCATGTAGCATCCTCCAGCGCAAGCTTCGAGACATTCAGACGAGTGGTGGACCAAGCTTGCAGAGAGAACCCAGCTGTATGCAGACACTGGTGATTTAAGAGGGTTCTACGAAGCCCTGAAGGCAGTATATGGCCCATCATATCAGGCTCAGAGTCCCTTGCGTAGTGCAGACGGCCAAGTGCTTCCTCACAGACAAGGCATCCATACTGAATCGGTGGTCGGAGTATTTTCAGGCTCTCTTCAGTGCCAACCGCGTAGTTCAAGATTCAGCAATCCACCTCACCCCACTTCAACCAGTGAAAACAGAGTTGGATGAGATCCCCACCCTAGAAGAGACTGTTAAAGCCATCCAGCAACTGAAAAGTGGCAAGGCAGCGGGAGTTGATGGAATCCCACCAGAGATCTGGAAGCATGGGGGCACAGTACTATATAGCACACTTCACAAAGTACTTGTCACCTGCTGGGAACAAGCAAACTACCACAGGACTTTCGCGATGCAATCATCATCACTCTACACAAGAACAAAGGAGAAAAGTCAGACTGCTCCAACTACCGAGGGATAACCCTGCTCTCCATCGCAGGCAAAATCCTTGCCAGAATACTCCTGAACAGACTGGTGCCCACCATTGCAGAAGAACTCCTCCCAGAGAGCCAGTGCGGCTTCAGAGCTAACAGGAGCACCACTGACATGGTATTTGTTCTCAGGCAGCTCCAAGAGAAATGCAGGGAACAGAACAAGGGTCTATATGTGACTTTTGTCGACCTTACCAAAGCTTTCGATACTGTTAGCAGGAAAGGCCTGTGCAAATCTTGGAACGTTTAGGATGTCCCCAAGGTTCCTCAGCATGATCATCCAGCTACATGAAGACCAGCGAGGCCAAGTCAGACACTGCAACGACCTCTCGGAGCCCTTCCAATAGGCACGGGTGTAAAGCAAGGCTGCGTTCTTGCGCCAACCTCTTTACGATCTTCTTTAGCATGATGCTTCAAAGAGCCGCAGTAGATCTAGATGATGACGATGGTGTCTACATCCGCTATCGCACTGATGGCAGCCTGTTCAACCTGAGGCGACTAAAGGCTCACTCAAGACAATCGGAAAAACTCATCCGAGAGCTACTATTCGCTGATGATGCTGCACTCGTCTCCCACTCGGTATCAGCTCTGCAGCATATGACGTCCTGCTTTGCAGAGGCTGCCAAGCTATTCGGCCTAGAAGTTAGTCTGAAGAAGACAGAAGTTCTCCACCAGCCTGCACCCCAGGAAGATTATCACCCTCCCTGCATCACTGTGGGTGAATCAGTTCTGAAGACAGTCCAGCAGTTCAGCTACCTGGGGTGCATCATCTCCTCAGATGCCAAGATCGACAAGGAGATTGACAACAGGCTGGCAAAGGCAAATCGTGCATTTGGCCGACTGCACAAAAGCATCTGAAAAAAGGCACAAAGATCAATGTTTACAAAGCGGTTGTGATGACAACCCTCATCTACGGCTCCGAATCGTGGGTTTTATACCATCATCACCTGCGACTCCTTGAGCGCTTCCATCAGCGCTGCCTTCGCACCATCCTCAACATCCACTGGAGTGACTTTGTGACCAACACTGAAGTCCTCAAGAGGGCAGAGGTTTACAAGCATCGAAGCACTGCTGCTGAAGACGCAGCTGCGCTGGCAGGGCATACTTCTAGGATGGAAAACCACCGCCTTCCCAAGATTGCTCTGTATGGCGAACTTTCCACCGGGCCATCGAAATAGAGGGGCACAAAGAAGAGGTACAAGGACTCCTTGAAGAAATCCCTTGGCACCTGTCGCATCAACCATCACCAGTGGTCTGACCCTAGCCTCAGATCACAAAGCATGGAGGCACACCATCCACCAGGCTGTCTCTTCCTTTGAGAACGCACGCATAGCTGGTCTTGAGGACAAAGGAGATTGAGGAAGAATCGTAATGCTACAGCACCAACCCCAAATCAGACTTTTCCCTGCAGCCACTGTGGCCGGATCTGCCTGTCCCGCATTGGTCTTGTCAGCCACCAGCGAGCCTGCAGCAGACGTGGACTACTGCACCCTTCTTAAATCTTCATTCGCGAAGTCAAGCGAGAGAGAGAGAGATGCTAAGATCCTATAGTTTCACTAAATCTGAGGTGGGGCAGGCTTGAGTGACAGAGGTTGGATGTTCCCCTTTGCACATTGTGTTTGCACATTGGAGCACATAAGAACATAAGAGAAGCCCTGTTGGATCAGGCCAATGGCCCATCCAGTCCAACACTCTGTGCCACATAAGAACATAAGAGAAGCCCTGTTGGATCAGGCCAATGGCCCATCCAGTCCAACACTCTGTGCCACATAAGAACATAAGAGAAGCCCTGTTGGATCAGGCCAATGGCCCCTCCAGTTCAACACTCTGTGTCACATAAGAACATAAGAGAAGCCCTGTTGGATCAGGCCAGTGGCCCATCCAGTCCAACACTCTGTGCCACATAAGAACATAAGAGAAGCCCTGTTGGATCAGGCCAGTGGCCCATCCAGTCCAACACTCTGTGTCACATAAGACATAAGAGAAGCCCTGTTGGATCAGGCCAATGGCCCATCCAGTCCAACACTCTGTGTCACATAAGAACATAAGAGAAAGCCCTGTTGGATCAGGCCAATGGCCCATCCAGTCCAACACTCTGTGCCACATAAGAACATAAGAGAAGCCCTGTTGGATCAGACCAGTGGCCCATCAGTCCAACACTCTGTGTCACATAAGAACATAAGAGAAGCCCTGTTGGATCTGGCCAATGGCCCCTCCAGTCCAACACTCTGTGTCACATAAGAACATAAGAGAAGCCCTGTTGGATCAGGCCAGTGGCCCATCCAGTCCAACACTCTGTGTCACATAAGAACATAAGAGAAGCCCTGTTGGATCAGGCCAGTGGCCCATCCAGTCCAACACTCTGTGTCACATAAGAGAAGCCCTGTTGGATCAGGCCAATGGCCCGTCCAGTCTAACACTCTGGGTCACACAGTGGCCAACCCCCCCCCCCCCGCAAGTGCCATCAGGAGGTCCACAAGTGGGGCTAGAAGCCCTTCCACTTTGCCGCCCCCCCCCCCAAACACCAAGAATACAGAGCATCACTGCCCCAGACAGAAAGTTCCAACAATATGCTTGGCTAATAGTCGCTGATGGACACTGCTCCATATGCTTATCAGTCCCCTCTTGAAGCATCTATGGTTATAGCCGCCATCTCCTGTGGCAGTGAATTCCACGTGTTAATCACCCTTGGGGTGAAGAAGGACTTCCTTTTATCCATTCTAACCCAACTGCTCAGCAATTTTATTGAATGCCACGAGTTCTTGTATTGTGAGGAAAGGGGGGAAAGTACTTCTTTCTCTACTTTCTGCATCCCATGCATAATCTTGTAAACCTCTATCATGTCACCCCACAGTCGACGTTTCTCCAGGCTAAAGAGCACCAACCTTTCTTCATAGGGAAAAGTGTTCCAAACTTTTAATCATTTTAGTTGCCCTTTTCTGGACTTTTCCAGTGCTATAATATCCTTTTTGAGGTGCGGTGTCCAGAATTGTACACAGTATTCCAAATGAGACCGCACCATCGATTTATACAGGGGCATTATGATAGTGGCACAACTGGTGAAGAGAAGAAAATGAAGAAGAAGAAGAGAATGGATTTATGCCCTGCCCCGAAGGAGTCTCAGAGAGGCTTATAGTCTTTTTCCCCTTCCCCTCCCCACAACAGACAACCTGCGAGGTAGGAAGAGCTGAGATCAGCTCTGCAGGAACTTGTGATTGACTCAAGGTCACTCCGGCAGCTGCATGTGGAGGACTGAGGAATCAAACCCGGTTTTCCCAGATAAAAGTCTGTGTACTTAACCACTACACCAAACCACTACTTCTTCTTCTTGGCCTGACTTCGCGAACGAAGATTTAAGAAACCACTACACTAAACCACCAAACCACTACACTAAACTGTAAACCGGGTGTGCGGTGGAGTCACAAACTAGAATGGAGCTGTCGATGCAGGAAGGGTTAACTGCCACAAGCAACATGGATGTAGTTCAGGTAACACACACTGCACGTGTTTTTGCCATTTGATGTTCCGGCAATAAATCTTTCTCTCTCTCTCTCTCTCTCTCCTTCTGAAAGAAAGGTAAGCTGCTTTTTGCATTTAAGTATGTAAATTAAAAAAAAAAACCCTTGGAAAAGAAGAACTTAAGGATGCTGGAGAAATAGAAAAAAAGGAAGAGATTGATTATGTGCATATTTTAAGCTGCCTGTTTCTCTGAATAAAAGAATTACGAAAGAGGCATAAATGCAGCCCTGGACAACATTCCAAGAATGTAATAAATGGAAATATATTTTCTTCTCTCCTCTTTCTTTTGTTATTAAATTATAGATTAAAATAGGAAGTAGAAAGGATATATCTCTTTGTGCAAAGCCTTCTGCACGCATTTCACACAAAACAATTGGATGGAAAAGCTCAAGATACTTTCTCATTTATGTGCCTTATAATCAAGAGCATTTAAAGAGCTGCAAATGGGGATGCCAACCTCCAGGAGGGGACTGAGAGTCCCAGAAATTACAACTGATCTGCAGTAGTCTGAGAAAAATCGCTGATTTGAGGGTGGGGTCTATGTCATTATAGAAGATATTGGATTTATATCCCACCCTGTACTCTGAATCTCAGAGTTTCGGAGTGGTCACAATCTCCCTTACCATCCCTCCCCCACAACAGACACTTTGTGAGGTAGGTGGGGCTGAGAGAGCTCTCCCACAAGCTGCCCTTTCAAAGGCAGCTCTGCAAGAGCTATGGCTGACCCAAGGCCATTCCAGTAGCTGCAAGTGGAGGAGTGGAGAATCAAACCTGGTTCTCTTAGATAGGAGTCCATGCACTTAACCATTCCATCACTCTGAGGTCCCTTTCAGTGTACCCTCTAAGCTGAGTGAGCGTGAGCTAGCTCACAGATTTTTAGCCTCCAGCTCACATATTTTTGTCTTGGCTCAGGAAGGATGACTCCAGAGCACACTAGTTGATGCAGCCGCTCCCAACTTGAATGCCAGTCGCTCACAGAGTAGAATTTTTGCTCACAAGGCTCTGCAGCTTGGAGGGAATGTTGGTCCCTTCCCAAACCCACCCTATCCAGGTTCTGCCCCTGGTCCGCAGGAATTTCCCAACCCCAAGTTGGCAAAACTAGGCTTGGACACAACCTGTACAGTATTGTTACCAAAAGTGACCTTACAGTAAGGGTGAGCCCATTTGGGGATATGGTGGGATATAAATTGAATGAATGAGTGAGGAAGGAAGGAAGGAAGGAAGGAAGGAAGGAAGGAAGGAAGGAAGGAAGGAAGGAAGGAAGGAAGGAAGGAAGGAAGGAAGGAAGGAAGGAAGGAGTTCATGCCATAATGTTTTACAGAGAACAGTCACCATAAGGGTACTCCATTAAATTGCTGAGCAGTCAGGTTAGAACGGATAAAAGGAAGTACTTCTTCACCCAAAGGGTGAATAACATGTGGAATTCACTGCCCCAGGAGGTGGTGGCAGCTATAAGCATAGCCAGCTTCAAGAGGGGATTGGATGAGCACATGGAGCAGAGGTATTCAAGGTCACTTGGAACATAAATAAAACAATAATTATGAAAAGAACCCACAGAAGCTCATGATTTAAAATCTCCAAGTAGAATTGCCAATAAATAAAAGCTACATGAATCAAATGAAGTCCTAAATAAAATTATCTTCAAATGCCTCCTGAAGCTTGAGAGTTAGAGAGCCAGGGACAAATCCTGGGTGGGTGTGTTCTGTCCCATAACTGTGGGGCTGCTACTGAAAAGACCCTCTCCTGTGTTATCAGACCAGTTTGTTTTATTGATGGGGCAGTCTCCTTGTAATCTCAATAAAGTCAGTAACACAGATTTAGACACCAAACAGTAAGGTTTAAAAAAAAAACAAAAAAACCCCTTCCTTCCTTCCTCCCCTCCTACCCACTTTCCTTTCTCCCTTCCTTCCTGCCTACCTTCTACCCTCCCTCCCTTCTTTCCCTCCCACCTTCCCTCCCTCCCTCCTTCCTTCCTTCCTCCCTACCTTCCACCCTCCTTCCTTCCTTTCTTGCTTCCCTCCCACCACCTCCCTCCCTCCCTTCATTCGTTCCTTCCTCCCCTCCTACCCACTTTCTTTCCTCCCTCCCTCCCCTCCTACCCACTTTCCTTCCTCCCTACCTTCCACCCTCCCTCCCCTCCTTCCTGTCTTCCCTCCCACCTTCCTTCTTTCCTCCTTCCCTCCCACCTTCCCTCCTCCCTCCCCCTTCCTTCCCTCCCTTCCTCCCCTCCTACCCACTTTCCTTCCTCCCTCCCCTCCTTCCTTCCTTCCACCCTCCCTCTCCTCCTTCCTGCCTTCCCTCCCTCCCTTCTTCCCTCCCTCCCTCCCTCCCTCCCTTCCCTCCCTCCCTCCTTCCTTCCTTCCTTCCTTCCTTCCTTCCTTCCTTCCTTCCTTCCTTCCTTCCTTCCTTCCTTCCTTCCTTCCTTCCTTCCTTCCTTCCTTCCTTCCTTCCTTCCTTCCTTCCTCTGTTTATTCTATGTGACTCTTACATTCAACAAGTCTGGCCACCCCTGGTTTAACAGGATGTCTTTCAATCTGTACAGCCAATCAGAAGCCCTGCTGGGCAAATCCCCCACCAGCTCCTCCCACTTCCAAAAAGCTTTGGGTGGGGTCCAGGAAAAGCATCATGCTGCCTACAGGCACCACTTTGGAGACCCCTGGCTGGCCTGGAACAAAATGCATTTATTATGGCTGCCAGGGGTGGAATTCTAGCAGGAGCGCCTTTGCCTATTAGGCCACACCCACCCGATGTATCCAGTCCTCCAAGAGCTTACAAAAAAGAGCCTTGTGAGCTCTTAGAGGATTGGCTACATCAGGGGTGTGTGCTGTGTGGCCTAATATGCAAAGGAGCTCCTGCTAGAATTCCACGCTTGATGGCAACCATTCATTTGTTCCTGTTCACGATTAGACAGCGTTCCAAATTCTGGGGGTGGGGAGGCTAGAGGGAGAGGCTGTAGCACAGGGGTGCCAAACATGCAGTTCGGGAACCAAATCAGCCCCCCCCAGAGGGCTCCTATCAGGCCTCCGAGCAACTGGCTCTTGTCTGCTTCCTTCTCCCTCTCTCTTGCTTCCTTCCAGCCAATTTGGTGTAGTGGTTAAGTGTGCAGACTCTTATCTGGAGAACCGGATTTGATTCCCCACTCCTCCACTTGCACCTGCTAGCATGGCCTTGAGTCAGCCATAGCTCTGGCAGAGGTTGTCCTTGAAAGGGCAGCTGCTGTGAGAGTCCTCTCAGCCCCCACCCACCTCACAGGGTGTCTGTTGTGGGGGAGGAAGATAAAGGAGATTGTGAGCACCTCTGAGACTCTGAAATTCGGAGTGGAGGGCAGGATATAAAATCCAATATCATCATCATCTTCTTCTTCTTCTGCATCACAGCTTGCTTTGCGAGGCTTGCTCAACTGCACAGGAGCTGCAGTGCAAAACCTCAATTTTCTCCATTGGCTGAGGCTCCTCCCTTGGGGAGGAAGGGGAGAGGAATAGCTTGCTTTGCCAGGCTCTCTCAATCGCACAGCAGAGCTACTGAGCCAAACCTCTCCTCCTTCTATTGGCTGAGGCTCCCTCTCCCAGTCCCCTGAGGAAGGAAGGAAAGAGCCAGAGCTTCCTTCGCCCAGTTCCCTGGATCCCATGGGAGAAATACAAAGAAAGTATCTTTAAAATGAGTGCTGACCTTTTAAGTTTTTTTTAAAAATATATATTTGTGTTTGTCTGTGTTCTTTATAAAATTTACATCTCCGCTACCTAATCTTAAATAGGTACGCATATGGCTTGTTGGCTTCCGAAGGAAAAATTCTTGCCTTCACGCAACCACCGTTTTTTAATTGCGTTCCGCTGCTCCTGCAGCTTGCTCATAAGCTAACACTGTATTGCTTCACTCTTCACACTTAATGATACACCTTATTTTACTCCACCAACGCAAGCAACGGAGGGACTCCTTTGTTTTTTCGAGCCTGAGTACTCTCTTTGAGAAATTAAGAGACTTTGAGGGGTCCTCCCTGAAATATTACATTTGAGACTTCTGTTTGGCTAAAATGTTTTGAATTTTTGATAATTTCTGCATGTTCTACATAATATATTTAATTTGTACAAGCTATTTAATAGTGTGATTTGCACAATATTTTTGGTATATTTGTATTTTGTATATTGTGCTGCCGGGGGTGGGGGAGGGGGGTGGGCTCCTTCTTGGGTATCCTTCCCCCCCAGGGAAAGTGTATGCGCAATACATAGCCTCTCCTTCCCGGTGTAGTGAATGCCGCGTGGTCACTGTCCGGCTATGCCTGGCAGATGGTCACTGCAATGGCCTCTCCTGCATTACTGCATCAGTGGCAACACCTTCCCGCTGGCCCCCCCGTTTCTCACAGAGTTTGCCACGTCATGGTGCAACCGAATGTCCGGCGGTATAACCGGATGGGCAGGCTGGGCTCACCAACCTCGCCAGCCAAGAGAAGGAAAACTCTAACATCAAACCCGGGCAGATAAAGCTCGTTAATGTAACACCTACCACCTGGAGGACTCGCTGCCGGCGTCCCGGCTTACTGTGCCATGGCAGATGACCCCAAGGTGAAAGGGTGGAGCCAGTACCGCACACACTGTGCTTCACCTAAAAATTCCTCTGCGCAGGCCTGAAGGGCGTATCCACATCCACAACCCACAACACACCAAGTCCTGCAGCGATGGGCAAGGGGCGAAACAGCAGGTGGAAGATGCCACTGGAAGCCGCAGTCCCGATCCTGCATGTAGGCAGTTCAGGGTATTGGTCGCCTGATGCTGACCCGGAGATGAAAGCATTTTTCGGCAGCACCCTGAACGACCAAGCAGCCTTATCTAGGGACAGCACTGCTTGCTCCACACGGAGAGGGGCCTAGAAAAGGTGGCCTAAACAAAGCTCGTCTCCTCCCCCCCAGTTGGCTAGCCGCGGTCAACGAGCATCCTAACTTGCGGTCGAAAAATAACAACAAAGAAAAGGCATGCACCTGCCTCACAAAGTGTGCAAAGACTAAAGCTTGCGTGTTGGAACATCAGAACCATGCTTGACACAGTAGACAGTGGTCGCCCTGTACGACGCTCTGCTCTAGTTGCCCACGAACTTCTCAGGTTGAATATTGACATAGCAGCTCTCAGTGAGGTCCGTTTCCCTGAGGAAGGTAGTCTTCAAGAACATGGTGCTGGTTATACCCTCTACTGGTCGGGTAAGTCAAAGGCTGAGAGCCACCTTTCTGGCATTGGCTTCATGGTCAGGAACTCCATTGCCTCCAAACTCGAAAACCTGCCAACAGGTCACTCAGATCGCATCATGTCCATGCGCCTCCCACTTCAAAACAAGCAGCATGCAACACTCTCCAGTGTGCATGCCCCAACCCTTCAAGCAGATCCTGCAGAAAAGAACAAGTTCTATGCTGATCTACGCAACCTCGTACGGAAGACCCCTACAGAGGACAAGGTGATCATCCTTGGCGACTTCAATGCCAGAGTAGGTAAAGACTCGGAAGCCTGGAAAGGAGTACTTGGCAAACACGGCATTGGCAAGTGCAATGATAATGGGCGCCTCCTGCTAGAATTCTGCACGGAGCACCAGCTCACCATCACCAACACTATCTTTCAGCAGAAGAACAGCCTGAAGACAACCTGGATGCACCCACGATCCAAGCACTGGCACCTTATCGACTACAGAGCTAACAGGAGCACCACCGACATGGTATTTGTTCTCAGGCAGCTCCAAGAGAAATTCAGGGAACAGAACAATGGTCTATATGTGACTTTTGTCGACCTTACCAAAGCTTTCGATACCGTTAGCAGGAAAGGCTTGTGGCAAATCTTGGAACGTTTAGGATGTCCCCCAAGGTTCCTCAGCTTGATCATCCAGCTACATGAAGACCAGCGAGGCCAAGTCAGACACTGCAACGACCTCTCGGAGCCCTTCCCAATAGGCATGGGTGTAAAGCAAGGCTGCGTTCTTGCGCCAACTCTCTTTACGATCTTCTTTAGCATGATGCTTCAAAGAGCCGCAGTAGATCTAGATGATGACGATGGTGTCTACATCCGCTATCGCACCGATGGCAGCCTGTTCAACCTGAGGCAACTAAAGGCTCACTCCAAGACAATGGAAAAACTTATCCGAGAGCTACTGTTTGCTGATGATGCTACACTCGTCTCCCACTTGGTATCAGCTCTGCAGCATATGACGTCCTGCTTTGCAGAGGCTGCCAAGCTATTTGGCCTAGAAGTTAGTCTGAAGAAGATAGAAGTTCTCCACCAGCCTGCACCCCAGGAAGATTATCACCCTCCCTGCATCACTGTGGGTGAATCAGTTCTGAAGACAGTCCAGCAGTTCAGCTACCTGGGGTGCATCATCTCCTCAGATGCCAAGATCGACAAGGAGATTGACAACAGGCTGGCAAAGGCAAACCGTGCATTTGGCCGACTGCACAAAAGAGTGTGGAGCAACAAGCATCTGAAAAAAGGCACAAAGATCAATGTTTACAAAGCGGTTGTGATGGCAACCCTCATCTACAGCTCCGAATCGTGGGTTTTATACCGTCATCACCTGCGACTCCTTGAGCGCTTTCATCAGCGCTGCCTTCGCACCATCCTTAACATCCACTGGAGTGACTTTGTGACCAACACTGAAGTCCTCAAGAGGGCGGATATTACAAGCATTGAGGCACTGCTGTTGAAGACGCAGCTGCGCTGGGCAGGGCATATTTCTAGGATGGAAAACCACCGCCTTCCCAAGATTGCTCTGTATGGCGAACTTTCCACCGGCCATCAAAATAGAGGGGCACCAAAGAAGAGGTACAAGGACTCCTTGAAGAAATCCCTTGGCACCTGTCGCATCAACCATCACCAGTGGTCTGACGTAGCCTCAGATCGCAAAGCATGGAGGCACACCATCCACCAGGCTGTCTCTTCCTTTGAGAACACACGCATAGCTGGTCTTGAGGACAAAAGGAGATTGAGGAAGAATCGCACTGCTACAGCACCAACCCCAAATCAGACTTTTCCCTGCAGCCGCTGTGGCCGGACCTGCCTGTCCCGCATTGGTCTTGTCAGCCACCAGCGAGCCTGCAGCAGACGTGGACTACTGCACCCTTCTTGAATCTTCGTTCGCGAACTCAAGCCGAGAGAGAGAGAGATTGTGCTGCCATTGTATTTTTCATTTAAGGATCTGGCCTACAGCTGGGGACCGCAGCCCGACTGAATTTTTACTGTCCCCTCACCTCACCTGGAATACATTAGCCAGCAGCGTTCCTACTTCCTCCAAGCCTTCACACAAATCTTTGCCCGATCAGGTTTGCGTTCTCCAGCAAAACGTTCTGCCCTCTGACATATCATTAAGCAGGGAAGCGAATCGCCCCAGCCGGAGGCCCAGGGTAGTGTTTATGCTGCCTCCCGTGTGGGAAAGAAAGCTGCCCCCAGAGTCTTCTAGAGCTTGCCTAAGGTCATGGTAAGAAGATTAAAAAGCAAAGCCAAAAGGGAACGCATGAAGAAAGCAACATAAAGAGGCCTGGCAGGCTGTCAAAGAAGGCCAAGGGAACTGTTCCGTCAGGTGCCTTCTTTCCGCGCCGCAAACTCCCCTCACGCCACAAGGGAGCAATTATTGGCCTGATTTTGGTGACCGCTGAGCGTGCAGAGGGGAAAGACAGGTCAGGGCTGCGCTCCTCTACTCCCATCTCGTCTTCGGTACAGAAACGATGTGCTTTATCGGTGTCGTGTATGACACACCGGGGTGGAATTCTAGCAGGAGCTCCTTGGCATATTAGGCCACACCCTCCTGATGTAGCCAGTCCTCCAAGAGCTTACAAAAAAGAGCCTTGTCAACTCTTGGAGGACTGGCTACATCAGGGGTGTGTGGCCTAATATGCCAAGGAGCTCCTGCTAGAATTCCATGCCTGATGACACATATAAGAACATAAGAGAAGCCATGTTGGATCAGGCCAGTGGCCCATCCAGTTCAACACTCTGTGTCACATAAGAACGTAAGATAAGCCATGATAGATCAGGCCAATGGTCCATCCAGTCCAACACTCTGTGTCTCATAAGAACGTAAGAGAAGCCATGTTGGATCAGGCCAGCGGCCCATGCAGACCGGACTCTTTAGGTTGGAGAAACGTCGACTGCGGGGTGACATGATAGAGGTTTACAAGATAATGCATGGGATGGAGAAAGTAGAGAAAGAAGTACTTTTCTCCCTTTCTCACAATACAAGAACTCGTGGGCATTCGATGAAATTGCTGAGTAGACAGGTTAAAACGGATAAAAGGAAGTACTTCTTCACCCAAAGGGTGATTAACATGTGGAATTCACTGCCACAGGAGGTGGTGGTGGCCACAAGCATAGCCACCTTCAAGAGGGGTTTAGATAAAAATATGGAGCAGAGGTCCATCAGTGGCTATTAGCCACAGTGTGTGTGTGTGTGTGTGTGTATATATAATTTTTTTTTGGCCACTGTGTGACACAGAGTGTTGGACTGGATGGGCCATTGGCCTGATCTAACATGGCTTCTCTTATGTTCTTATGTTCTTAACACTCTGTGTCACATAAGAACATAAGAGAAGCCATGTTGGATCAGGTCAGTGGCCCATCCAGTCCCACACTCTGTGTCACATAAGGGCCAGAAGACCCCAAGTGCTGTCAGGAGGTACACCAGTGGGGTCATAGGAGGACGTGAATTAGGGTTGCCAAGTCCAATTCAAGAAATATCTGGGGACTTTGGGGGGTGGAGCCAGGAGACATAGGGGGTGGAGCCAGAAGCAAGGTTGCAACAAGAATAATTGAACTCCAAAGGGAGTGCTGGCCATCACGTTTAAAGGAACTGTGCGCCTTCCCTCCATCGGAAATAATGCAGGATAGGGGCACCTTGTTTGGGGGCTCATAGAATTGGATCCCCAGCCCAATCTTTTTGAAACTTGGATGCAATGCTGCAAATTTGGTGCATCTACCTCAAAAAACAGCCCTGTTCCCAGAGCCCCAGATACCCACAAATAAGCTTTCCATTATTCCCTATGGGAATCGGTCTCCATAGGAAATAACGGAGTGCCCAACAGGCAGTTCCCTCCCCCCCCCCCACTTTCTGATGACCCTGACGCGAGGGGAGGGCCTCCAAACCGGGGAATCCCCTGGTCCCACCTGGGGATTAGGAAAGCCTAGAGTCCCACAGCACAAAGCAGATTTATATAAAGACCAACAAAACTGTGGATAATTAATGAATAAATACTGAAAGTAAATTTATAAATATAAGCTGATTGTTCAAAAGACATTTCACGAATCCGTATCACTTCACAGTACACAACGATTCATAAATACAAGGTTCAAAGTGGAAGGAATAAAGTTCCAAAGTTATTTTCTGTTCACTGTGTCAATTTCTGTCTTAAAGAGCTTGACTGTGTGTGTGTGTGTGTATGTTTAAGCCTTCTGTCCACAGAAGGACGTATATATGATGGTATCGCTTTACTCTGTTCTGGTTAGACCTCACCTGGAGTCTTGCGTTCGGTTTTGGGCACCACATTTGAAGAAGGATATAGACAAGCTGGAACGGGTCCAGAGGAGGGCGACAAAGATGGTGAGGGGTCTGGAGACCAAGTCCTATGAGGAAAGGTTGAAGGAGATGGGGATGTTTAGCCAGGAGAGGAGGCGGCTGAGAGGTGATAGGATCACCATCTTCAAGTACTTGAAGGGCTGTCATATAGAGGATGGAATTGTTTTCTCTGGCCCCGGAAGGTAGCACCAGAACCAGTGGGTTGAAATTAAATCAAAAGAGTTTCCGGCTCAACATAAGGAAGAACTTCCTGACCGTTAGAGCGGTTCCTCAGTGGAACAGGCTTCCTCCTTGGGAGGTGGTGGGCTCTCCTTCCTTGGAGGTTTTGAAGCAGAGGCTAGATGGCCCTCTGATAGCAATGAAGATCCTGTGAATTTAGGGGGAGGGGTTTGTGAGTTTCCTGCATTGTGCAGGGGGTTGGACTAGATGAGCCTGGAGGTCCCTTCCAACTCTAGGATTCTATTAGGAAGAACTTCCTGACCGTTAGAGTGGTTCCTCAGTGGAACAGGCTTCCTCCTTGGGAGGTGGTGGGCTCTCCTTCCTTGGAGGTTTTTAAGCAGAGGCTAGATGGCCCTCTGACAGCAAAGAAGCAAGAATGTACGGGACCGTCTCTTCCCATACGAGCCCCAGAGGCCTCTACGATCGGCCTATCAACATCTTCTGACCATCCCTGACCTAAAGGACGTCCAGCTTGCCTTGACCAGGGCCAGGGCCTTTTCCGTCCTGGCCCCAACCTGGTGGTATCAGCTCCTCAAGGAGATACAGGCCCTATCGGAATGTACTGCTATTCCGGGGGGCCTGTAAAACGGAGCTGTTCTGCCATGCTTTTGGCTGAGGCAGGCGGGCATCCTCACACCAGCTAGTTGGCCTCCCTGCGCTGACCGCATCCTGTGTTTTAATTTGCGAAGGATGTTCATATCGCTGCCATTTCATTTGAATGGTTTTAACTGTTTCAATGTAACTGTCTTATGATGTGATTTTAACTGTTTTATTACGTTGTAATCCGCCCTGAGCCCGACCTGGGAAAAATAAATGAACGAACGAACGAATGTACCAGAACTTATATCATCACACCAGTGACATCTGGGCAGTGCTCTGGGATTGAAGCAAAAACTTTATGGTAGAAGCCATTTTAACATTAACTGGTTTTGCCCAAATCCCAATACGTTGCGGGACATCGCGGTGTCGTGATATCACTTCTGGTTCATACCGGACGTGATGTCACCATGTTGTTGCTTTTTAACAATTTATTAATAACATATGGTTACAATACTTAATTGTTTCTTTTCTATACTAACCCATATGATATTTCAGCCCCCCTCCCTCCAATATTTGACCTCCCCGAAGTTATAAATTTAAATTCAATTATAAAGGTACCGCTAACCAATCCAAGTTCAATATTTTTCTTTTCTCGTTAATACTAAGAAATTGCCCAATGTCTTTTAACATTCCACTCTTTCTCCATATATCCTTTAAATTTCTTCCGCTCCTTTTTGAATATATCTTAATCATAGTCTCTTAAGGTTTTCGTTAATTTGTCCATCTCACTCCACGATAAAACTTTCACAATCCAGTCCCATTTCTCTGGTATTTTTCCCTGCTTCCACAGCTGCGCATACAATGTCCTCGCAGCTGAGAGCAAGTACCAAATTAAAGTCCTGTCTTCCTTTGGAAATTTTTCTAATTGTAATCCAAGCAAAAAGGTCTCTGCAGTTTTCTTAAAGTCATAACCCAAAATTTTGGAGATTTCTTGTTGTATCATCATGATGTCACCATGTTGTTGATGATGTAGCCTGGGCCTCTCTCCCTTCTAGTCTATCCTCCCATCCCTCGCCAGTTGCCAGGACGGATCAGGCAACCCGATCAACTAACTCTTATGTACTCTCCGCCCTGCTTGTATGTTTTTATGTGTTCACTTGTTTTAAAGATTTCTTTATGGCCCTAGAAGGTCGAACCAGAACCAACGGGTTGAAATTAAATCAGAAGCATTTCTGGCTCAACATTAGGAAGAACTTCCTGACCGTTAGAGCGGTTCCTCAGTGGAACAGGCTCCCTCCTTGGGAGATGGTGGGCTCTCCTTCCTTGGAGGTTTTTAAGCAGAGGCTGGATGGCCATCTGACAGCACTGAAGAGCCTGTGCATTTAGGGGGAGGTCTTTGTGAGTTTCCTGCATTGTGCAGGGGGTTGGGCTAGGTGACGCTGGAGGTCCCTTCCAACTCTAGGATTCTATTAGGAAGAACTTCCTGACCATTAGAGCAATTCCTCGGTAGAACAGGCTTCCTCCTCGGGAGGTGGTGGGCTCTCCTTCCTCCACTTGCACCTGCTAGCATGGCCTTGGGTCAGCCATAGCTCTGGCAGAGGTTGTCCTTGAAAGGGCAGCTGCTGGGAGAGCCCTCTCCAGCCCCACCCACCTCACAGGGTGTCTGTTGTGGGGGAGGAAGGTAAAGGAGATTGTGAGCCGCTCTGAGACTCTTCGGAGTGGAGGGCGGGATATAAATCCAATATCTTCTTCATCTTCATCTTCATCTTCTTCCTCGAAGGTTTTTAAACAGAGGCTAGATGGCCATCTGACAGCAATACGGATCCTGTGAACTTAGGGGCAGGCAATGCTCCTTCTAAGCTGCGGAGCAAAAATTCTACTTTGTGAGCAACTGGCATTAAAGTTGTGAGCAACTGCATAACATTGGTTTGCTCTGGGACCATCTTTCCTGAGCTAAGACAAAAACGTGTGAGCCAGAAGCTAAAAAACTGTGAGCTAGCTCATACTAATTCAGCTTAGGGGGTTGGACTAGATGACCCCGGGGGTGCCTTCCAACTCTATGATTCTATGACTGCGTGGATATGTTTGTATTTTAAACACTAATTTCATGTCGGCCATCTTTTAACATGGAAATGCTTTAATGCCTTGACGTTTCTTGCCTTAAAGACCCGACTTGGGTGGAAAGGTGGCATAGAAATGTTTTAAAATAAAGAATGAATGGGCAAGCAGTTCACAAAGTCGTCATTTTCGCACCCTGAAAAACCTCTGCTAATAGGGAAGGGAACACCTCCCCCCCTCAATTTTTCAAATTATTGCTGCGGTTTGGCAGAACTGCTTGGAACCATTATCAAATTGGAACGGCGGCATATAAATGTCCTACATCATAATAAATCATGAATAAATGTCCCCCGGGAGAGGGGGGGGGGAGCTGTTCCAGTGAAGGAGTATTATTGATGCTGTTGGAGGGGAAGGGCAAATTTCTGTCATCAGAGGCAAGCCAAATCCATGGGGGGTCTCTTTGCCTCTGGAATCCTGACCGTTTTGCACTCTCTGGACAATTGCAACTCCCGTCTTGCCAATTCTGCTCTGCAGGGAGCGATGGGATGTGAAAGACGAGCCAGGGAGTCCGATTTTTTGGAGGAGAAGCTCAGAGATTCTCTTGCCTCTTCTTCCAACATCAATGAAATGCACTCGAAAGCATCTGTGTTTCTGAACAGCCGCCTGGCATCTGAGCGTGCGAAGTCTGGGGCGAAGGATATTGTCTGTCCCCCTTGGAACCGGCTCCAAACTGCGCAGGTAGCGTGAAGCCAGACGCGCTTGCCAGTTGGTCTCGATAAATCAAAGATAAAATACAGCCCATTTTTATAGCATCTCTCATGCAAACGGGCATCCCAGAAGGCCTTTAGAGAGATGAATTATACAGTTACAGGGTTATGGTATGTAACAAATGATAGCCTAGGGAGAGAGACGTTAGGAGGAGGGGGGGTGGGAAGAGAGATGTTTTTCTAAAGGTTCTGGAAAGGGACAGAAAGTGGAGGGAGTGCCAAAAGGGGAGAGGGTCAAAAAGCAGAGAAGGAACCCCCAAGGTCAGGTCCACAAGTGTGTGATTCTCGGGTGATGACTTGATAGCGGGCCAGCTGTGGTGTGGTGGTTAAGAGCGGTAGACTCTAACCTGGAGAACTGGGTTTGATTCCCTGCTCTTCCTCCATGTCCAGCCAGCTGCGTGACCTTGGGCCAGTCAGTTCTCTCAGAGCTGTTCACAGTCACAGTTCTCAGAGCTCTCTCAGAGGGTGTCTGTGGTCGGGAGCACAGCTATACATCCACAGTATTCCCAGTGTATTTCTCTGTTAGAATAGTGTATCAGAACAATGTTTTTTGGTATTGACATGCTCAAATAAGGCAGTCCCGTGGCACAGAGCGGTAAAGCTGCAGTACTGCAGTCCTAAGCTCTGCTCACGACCTGAGTTCGACCCCCGGCGGAAGCTGGGTTCAGGTAGCTGGCTCCAGGTTGACTCAGCCTTCCATCGGAGAAAGTCCAGAAAAGGGCAACTAGAATGATTAAAGGGCTGGAACACTTTCCCTATGAAGAAAGGTTGAAACGCTTGAGACTCTTCAGCTTGGAGAAACGTCGACTGTGGGGTGACATGATAGAGGTTTACAAGATAATGCATGGGATGGAAAAAGTAGAGAAAGAAGTACTTTTCTCCCTTTCTCACAATACAAGAACTCGTGGGCATTCGATGAAATTGCTGAGCAGACAGGTTAAAACGGATAAAAGGAAGTACTTCTTCACCCAAAGGGTGATTAACATGTGGAATTCACTGCCACAGGAGGTGGTGGCGGCCACAAGCATAGCCACCTTCAAGAGGGGTTTAGATAAAAATATGGAGCAAAGGTCCATCAGTGGCTATTAGCCACAAAAAAATTGTGTGACACAGACTGGATGGGCCATTGGACTGATCCAACATGGCTTCTCTTATGTTCTTATGTGACACAGAGTGTTGGACTGGATGGGTCATTGGCCTGATCCAACATGGCTTCTCTTATGGTCTTATGTGACACAGAGTGCTGGACTGGATGGGCCACTGGCCTGATCTAACATGGCTTCTCTTATGTTCCATCCTTCCGAGGCCGGTAAAAGGAGTACTTGCTGGGGAGGAAGTGGAGATGACTGGAGAAGACAACGGCAAACCACTCCATAAAAAAGTCTGCCATGAAAATGTTGTGATGCGACGTCACCCCAGAGTCAAAAACCACAGGGGTGATGTCGCACAGGGGACTACCTTGACCTTTTAACTCAAATAAGGAATATTGGCTGTTTATCTCATTACATATACTAAACACATCTTCCACTATATTTTAATGTATTCTTTTTTTCTAATAGCAAACTGGAATGATGTTTATAATCTATGTTACATATTCAAAAGAAAATAGAGAGTCACAGAATCATAGAGTTGTACGGGACCTCCAGGGTCATCTAGTCCAACCATCTCCACTATGCAGGAAACCCACAAAAACCTACCCCAAATTCACAGGAGTCCCTTGGGACAGAGCGGTAAAGCTGCAGTACTGCAGTCCTAAGCTCTGCTTGTCATGACCTGAGTTCGATCCCTGGAGAGCCACTGCCAGTCTGAGTAGACAAGACGGATCTTGCTGGACCAAGGGCCTAGTCAGGATACGGCTACTTCATGTGTTCACGGGGAATAGAATATTATCTTCCACAGCTCACAAGACTGGATTGGATGAGGTTCTTGCTAATGAACCCCAATTGAATTGGATGCTAACTCTTCTGTTTTCCGGTATCAGCTAGCATTCAACTTGGTGTTCTCTCCAGGATCGTTCAATGGAAGAGGGTCTGCTTTGCATGGAGATGCTGAGGATTGAACCTGGGACCTTCTGCATACCAAACGGATGCTCTGCCACAGAGCCACAGCCCTTCTCCATTAGTCTCCAGGGTCTCAGGCTGAGGTCTTTCCCGTCACCTCCTGCCTGGTCCTTTTAACTGGGGATGCCGGGGACTGAACCTGGGATCTTTTGCATGCCAAGCAGATGCTCTGCCACTGAGCCACAGCCCTTCTCCATTAGTCTCCAGGGTCTCAGACAGAGGTCTTTCACATCACCTGCTGCCTGGTCCTTTTAACTGGAGATACTAGGGATTGAACCTGGGACCTTCTGCATGTCGAGCAGATGCTCTGCCACTGAGGCACAGCCCTTCTCCATTAGTCTCCAGGGTCATAGGCTGTGGTCTTTCCCATCACCTCCTGCCTGGTCCTTTTAACTGGAGATGCCAGGGATTGAACCTGGGACCTTCTGCATGCCAAGCAGATGCTCTACCACTGGGCCAAAGCCCTTCTCCATTAGTCTCCCAGGTTTCAAGCTGAGGTATTTCCCATCACCTCCTGCCTGGTCCTTTAACTGGAGATGCCGGGGATTGAACCTGGGACCTTCTGCATGCCAAGCGGATGCTCTACCACTGGGCCAAAGCCCTTCTCCATTAGTCTCCCAGGTCTCAAGCTGAGGTCTTTCCCATCACCTCCTGCCTGGTCCTTTTAACTGGGGATGCCGGGGATTGAACCTGGGACCTTCTGCATGCCAAGCAGATGCTCTGCCACTGAGCCACAGCCCTTCTCTATTAGTCTCCAGGGTCTCAGGCTGAGGTCTTTCCCATCACCTCCTGCCTGGTCCTTTTAACTGGGGATGCCGGGGACTGAACCTGGGAGATCCTTTTCAAACTGGAGATGCCGGGGATTGAACCTGAGACCTTCTGCATGCAAGGCGGATGCTCTGCCAAACAGCCACAGCTCCTCCCCTCAATGAAACTCTCCTACGTAGCTGCCATATACTGAACCAGACCACCAGTGCATAGTCTGCTCAGACTGGCAGGGGCTCTCCAGAGTCTCAGGTGAAGGTCTTTCACATCACCTCCTGCCTGGTCCATTTGACTCGGTCCATTTAACCCTCTCCTCTCAGGCTCCACCACCGCACCCCCAGGAATTTCTCAGCTCAAAGTTGGCAACCCTGAGCACCACAGGGGCCGATTCTTATTGAAACCATGCTACTGGGACTGGAGGACCAGGTGGGGAATTTCTGGTTATTTGAGGATTGAGTAGGGTTGCCAACCTCCAGGTGGGATGAAATAACAGCCAAAAATGTGGAAAAATAATGAAAGAATCCTGAAAATACTTAACAAGAAAAAGACATGAGGTTTTGGGTTGTGTATAGATATCAAGGAATGAATAAAACTCAAGATGAAATTAAAAAAAAAAATTAACTTTGGGAAGAGGCTGCCCTTATCTTTACAATGAATGGACTACAACCTTGGGGTTTAAATTCTGCTTTAGATTTATCTTGCTATCTATAAATTGCAGTGTTTCAGAATGAAGGCTCAGGATGTCCAGTTTTCTTTCTTTCTGTTTAGATGGTCACTTTAAAAATTTTCATCAGCTGTTTCTAATTCTGCTAATAAAGGTTGGAATGTGTGGAGAACCTTTGAGAGTTTTCTCCAGAGCTAGTGCTGTAAGAAGCATTTTGTTGGATGATGGCGAGCTGATATTAGCATTATAACTTTAAACTAGATACTCTATTTGTGTATGCATTGTTGTGTGTTTGATTGTTTGTTTGCAGGAATGTGGGAAGAGTCTCTAAGAAAAAGGAATCTGAAACAGTATTGCAGGCAGCTTTACTGTTGAGGCTTATTTTGACCCACCATTTTCAACCATTTCACAATTGACGAAAGTTTCAATTAAACGTCTGCAAGACTGAAGAAGGGATTTCCAGAACTTAAATCGTCTGCATTTGAAATTTGGACCGCACTGGCACTTTATTCTTCCTGCAGAGTCAGGTGAATGTCTATGAGACCTTTAAAATCAAGAAGAAGAAGAAGATATTGGTTTTATATCCTGCCCTCCGCTCCGAAGAGTCTCAGAGCGGCTCACAATCTCCTTTCCCTTCCTCCCCCACAACAGACACCCTGTGAGGTAGATGAAGATATTGGATTTATATCCCGCCCTGCACTCCAAAGAGTCTCAGAGCGGCTCACAATCTCCTTTATCTTCCTCCCCCACAAAAGACACCCTGTGAGGGTTCTCACAGCAGCTGCCCTTTCAAGGACAACCTCTGCCAGAGCTATGGCTGACCCAAGGCCATTCCAACAGCTGCAAGTGGAGGAGTGGGGAATGAAACCCGGTTCTCCCAGATAAGAGAGCTATGGCTGACCCAAGGCCATGCTAGCAGGTGCAAGTGGAGGAGTGGGGAATCAAACCCGGTTCTCCCAGATAAGAGTTCGCACACTTAACCACTACACCAAACTGACACACACAAGCGAAGAGCCTTTTTATGAACTTTAATTCTGTCTTTGCACATTGCATTAGTGTTATATGAATTTTTGTAGAATAGAATGAACGTTTGTAGAAATGTAATGAATTATATTGTAACAGTGCTGAATTTCCATTGAATATATATTGTTGAATTGTTAAGTATTTTCAGAATTCTTTTGTTATTTTTCCACATTCCTTGCTGTTATTTCATTCTTCATTGTGGAATTCTAGGCTTTATCCATCCCCAGGTGGGGGCAGGAGATTCCCTGGTTTGGAGGACCTCCCCCCACTTCAGGGTCATCATAAAGCAGGGGGTGGGGGGAAATGACTGCTGGGCACTCCATGATACCCTATGGAGAATTGATCTGTGGGTCTCTG
This sequence comes from Heteronotia binoei, assembly GCF_032191835.1. Taxonomy (NCBI): domain Eukaryota; kingdom Metazoa; phylum Chordata; class Lepidosauria; order Squamata; family Gekkonidae; genus Heteronotia; species Heteronotia binoei. The sequence continues at coordinate 120,015,737 of NC_083231.1, forward strand.
GGGGGGGGCGCTGTTTGTTGAGATAGAGACACCAAATCTGCAGCATAGTCTTCAATGCCTCTCTTCAAACCACTCTCCAAGTTTCAAAAAGATTGATCGATGGGGTCCAATTCGATGAGCCCCCAAAGAAGCTGCCCCTATCCTTCATTATTTCCAACGAAGGGAAGGCGTTTCAAAGGTGTGCGGTCCCTTTAAATGTGATGGCCAGAACTCCCTTTGGAGTTCAGTGATGCTTGTCACAACCTTGTTCCTGGCTCCACCCCTAATTTCTTTGGCCTCCACCTCCAAAGTTTCCTGGCTCCACCCCCAAAGTCTCCAGATATTTCTTGAATAAGACCTGGCAACCCTCGTATGGAGCCTGGAGAGGATGGAATCTGGGAAGGGGAGGAAGTGGGGTTTGGGGGGAGGGAACTCAGCAGGATATGATGTCACAGAGTCCACACTCTGCAGCTGCCATTTTCTCTAGGGGAACTGATCTCTGTTGCCTGGCTATGAGCTTTAATTGTAGGAGACCTCCAGGCCCAACCTGGAGGGTGGTAACCCTAAAAACAGTCCCTATCTTCAGCCCGTTCACAGAACCCCAAGAAGAGTTTTCCGAGACAGATTTTCAGAAGAGATTGGTACATGGCCCTTTCTTCAAGGTTTCTCTGATTACTCATGGCTTTTGGAACAATTTGACAATTCACACAAAAAAAACGCAAGATACTTTCGTAAGAACATAAGAGGAGCCATGTTGGATCAGGCCAATGGCCCATCCAGTCCAACACTCTGTGTCACATAAGAACATAAGAGAAGCACTGTTGGATCAGGCCAATGGCCCATCCAATCCAACACTTTGTGTCACATAAGAACATAAAAGAGAAGTCATGTTGGATCAGGCCAGTGGCCCCTCCAGTCCAACACTCTGTGTCACATAAGAACATAAGAGAAGCCATGTAGTATCAGGCCAGTGGCCCCTCCAGTCCAACACTCTGTGTCACATAAGAACATAAGAGAAGCCATGTTGGATCCGGCCAGTGGCCCCTCCAGTCCAACACTCTGTGTCACATAAGAACATAAGAGGCGCCCTGTTGGATCAGGCCAATGGCCCATCCAGCCCAACACTCTGTGTCACACAGTGGCCAAAAAAACCCAGGTGTCATCAGGAGGTCCATCAGTGGGGCCAGGACACTAGAAGCCCTCCCACTGTTGCCTCACCCTTCCAAGCACCAAGAATACAGAGCATCACTTGCTCCAGACAGAGAGTTCCATCAATTCTCTGTTGCTAATAGCCACTGATGGACCTCTGCTCCATATGCTTATCCAATCCCCTCTTGAAGCTGTCTATGCTTGTAGTCACTACCACCTCCTCTGGCAGTATAAGAATGTAAAACCCTGCAGGGTTACCACAAGAACATAAGAGAAGCCATGTTGGATCAGGCCAAAGGCCCATCCAGTCCAACACTCACACAGTGTCACACAGTGGCCAAAAAACCCAGGTCCCATCAGGAGGTCCATCAGTGGGGCCAGGACACTAGAAACCCTCCCACTGTTGCCCCCCCAGCACCAAGAATACAGAGCATCACTGCCCCAGATGTAAGAACCTAAGAGAAGCCATGTTGGGTCAGGCCAGTGGCCCATACAATCCAACACTCTGTGTCACACAGTGGCCAAAAAAAACCCAGGTGCCATCAGGAAGTCCACCAGCAGGGCCAGGACACTAGAAGCTTCCTCCAAGCATCAAGAAGATAGAGCATCACTTGCCCCAGTCAGGGAGTTCCATCATTACCCTGGTGCTAATAGCCACCGATGGACCTCTGCTCCAGATGCTTATCCAATCCCCTCTTGAAGCTGTCTATGCTTGCAGCCTCCACCACCTCCTGAGTCTCAGAGCGGCTCACAATCTCCTTTACCTTCTTCCCCCACAACAGACACCCTGTGAGGTGGGTGGGGCTGGAGAGGGCTCTCACAGCAGCTGCCCTTTCAAGGACAACCTCTGGCAGAGCTATGGCTGACCCAAGGCCGTTCCAGCAGGTGCAAGTGGAGGAGTGGGGAGTCAAACCCGGTTGTCCCAGATAAGAGTCCACACACTTAACCACTACACCAAACTGGCTCTCCATTGCTGCTCTATTGGGACTTTGTAGGAGAAGCCATGGATTTTGATGAGGCCTTCAATGAGCCAAGGAAGGCCTGTCAAAATGTCACAGATGGTGTGCCATGTGGTCCAGAAGATAGCAGGGAGGAGGCCAATTCCCAGTTTGGCCTCTGATTCTGTGGAGGGCCATGAGAGAGTCAAGAGATTCTTGGAGCTTCTCAGACACAAAGCTCACTGGGTGACCTTGGGTTGGTAAGTCATCAGGGCTCTTTTTCTAGCAGGAGCATCTCTGCATATTAGGCCACGCCCCCCTGATGTAGCCAATCCTCCAAGAGCTTAGAGGGCTCTTAGTACAAGGCCTACTGTAAGATCCAGGAGGATTGGCTACATCAGGGGGGCGTGGCCTAATATGCAGAGGAGCCCCTACTAGAAAAAGAGCCCTGGTCAGTCTCACCCTACCTCACAGGAGTGTTGTGAGGATAAAGCAGGCCATCCTTATGGCATTCTGCCCCAAGTTCCTTGGTGGGGTGAAGAATAAGGCC
>NC_083231.1:120018452-120020952 GCF_032191835.1 Heteronotia binoei
AGAGGCTTCTCTTATGTTCTTATGTGACACAGAGTGTTGGACTGGATGGGCCACTGCCTGATCCAGCATGGCTTCTCTGATATTCTTATGAGACACAGAGTGTGGACTGGATGGGCCATTGGCCTGATCCAGCATGGCTTCTCTGATATTCTTATGAGACACAGAGTGTTGGACTGGAGGGGCCACTGGCCTGATCCAACAGGGCTTCTCTTATGTTCTTATGTGACACAGAGTGTTGGACTGGATGGGCACTGGCCTGATCCAGCATGCTTCTCTGATATTCTTATGAGACACAGAGTTGTGGGACTGGATGGGCCATTGGCCTGATCCAGCTGGCTTCTCTGATATTCTTATGAGACACAGAGTGTTGGACTGGAGGGGCCATTGGCCTGAGATCCAACATGGCTTCTCTTATGTTCTTATGAGACACAGAGTGTTGGACTGGATGGGCCATTGGCCTGATCCAACATGGCTTCTCTTATGTTCCTCTGTCCTCTCCCTTTTTTCACATGGCCTTCCATACAGACACATGTCTTTGCCCTCATACTCCTACACGCTTGATGTCGGACAACTAGCCATTTGTGAAAGGAAAGTATACTTTATTTGGTGGCTGCCTGCCCTAACCCTATGCAGCGCTGCCCTCCTAGGTTTTTCTCAGCACTTTCGGTGGGGCTTTTCTTCTGAGGAAGAAGGAAACCCAGTTCAAATCACCCAAATTCAGCCACTCCTTCTGAACTACACCGCAGGGCTGTTGTGAGGACAAGGATGGTGGAGCCACCCCTCACTGAACTTTGTGCTGACAGGAATGTGATGCAGAATTGTTTTCTTTTGCCCTAGAGGAGGGGTGTTAAACATGCAGCCTGGGGATCAAATCAGGCCCCGAGCAACTGGCTGTCATCTGCTTCCTTCTCCTCTCTCTGCTTCCTTCTGGCATCACAGCTTGCTTTGCAAGGCTTTGCTCAATCGCACAGGAGCTACAGAGCAAAGCCTCTGTTTTTCTCCATTGGCTGAGGCTCCTCCCTTGGGGAGGAAGGGGGGGGAGGGAGAGCTTGCTTTGCCAGCTCTCTCAATCGCACAGCAGAGCTACTGAGCCAAGCCCTCTCTTCCTTCTGTTGGCTGAGGCTCTCCCTCTTGGTCCCCTGGGGAAGGAAGGAAAGAGCCAGAGCTTCCATTGTCCAGTTCCCTTGATCCGACAGGAGAGATACAAAGAAAGCACCTTTAAGACCAACGAGTGGCTAATTTTTAAGCATGTTTTGTTGTTGTTCTTTAAAAATCTTTAATTGTGTTTTTCTGTGTGCTTTATAAAGTTTACATCTCTGTTACCTAATCCTAAACAGGTACACACATCGCCAGCCTGACATGGCTCGGCCAACAAGGTCTCAGTTAAGTCAAATCCGGCCCTCATAACGAATGAATTTGATACTCTGGCCCTAGAAGGTCATAGGAACGTAATAACATAAGAGATGTCATGTTCGATCAGGCCCATAGCCCATCCAGTCCAACACTCTGCGTCACATAAGAAACATAAGAGAAGCCATGTTGGTTCAGGCAATGGCCCCTCCAGTCACCAACACTCTGTGTCACATAAGAACATAAGAGAAGCCCTGTTGGATCAGTGCCAAAGGCCATCCAGTCCAATACTCTGCTATCACACAGTGGCCAAAAAAACCAGGTGCCATCAGGAGGTCCACTAGAGGGGCAAGACACTAGAAACCCTATCTCCAAAAGAATATAAGATAAGCCATGTTGGATCAGGCCAATGGCCCACTCCAGTCCAACACTCTGCGTCACACAGTGGCAAAAAAAAACCAGGTGCCATCAGGAGGTCCACTAGAGGGGCCAAGACACTAGAAACCCTATTTCCAAAAGAACATAAGAAAAGCCATGTTGGATCAGACCCATGGCCCGTCCAGTCCAACACTTCTGCATCACACAGTGGCCAAAAAAAACCAGGTGCCATCAGGAGGTCCACCAGTGGGGGCCAAGACACTAGAAACCCTATCTCCAAAAGAATATAAAGATAAGCCATGTTGGATCAGGCCAAGGCCCATCCAGTCCAACACTCTGTGTCTCATAAGAACATAAGAGAAGCCTGTTGGATCAGGCCAGTGCCCCATCCAGTCCAACATTCTGTGTCACATAAGAACATAAGAGATGCCATGTTCGATCAGGCCCATGGCCCATCCAGTCCAACACTCTGCGTCACACAGTGGCCAAAAAAAACCCATGTGCCATCAGGAGTTCCACTAGAGGGGCCAAGACACTAGAAACCCTATTTTCCAAAAGAACATAAGAGAAGCCATGTTGGATCAGACCCATGGCCCGTCCAGTCCAATACTCTGCATCACACAGTGGCCAAAAAAACCAGGCGCCATCAGGAGGTCCACCAGTGGGGCAGGACACTAGAAGCCCTATCTCCAAAAGACATAGAGAAGCCATGTTGGATCAGGCCCATGGCCCGTCCAGTCCAACACTCTGCATCACACAGTGGCCCAAAAAA